>NC_143046.1:66720000-66960000 GCF_057628025.1 Oncorhynchus mykiss | reverse complement strand
TTGTTTAAGCAAGTCAGACATATCAGCTACGTTTTTTGAAGGCCATAAATGAGGCTGAATGAACTGTTTCATTACCAGACAAGGCTCTGTTGATAGCCAGGTGTAGCAGCGGTAAGGATTCACTCCATGGTGCTGAAAAGTTCAGCTCTGCTGTTGGGACAGCTTTATGTAGGTCCTAACAGTTTGTGGGGCACCGCTTGTCACCATTATAGTGCAATTAATGTATTGTTTAGTGTTGTGTAGTGGCTTTGCTGGCATGCATCAACATATTTTTTTGTTTGTTTGCTCCACCAAGATTTACATGCTGAAATTGCCGCTGGTCATGTGTAACATGCTATAGGATAAAGGTTATATGTGAATAGTTGTATTTAACCTAAATCATGTTAAGATTCATTACTTGACAGACACAATATTATTGACATTTTCAGAAATGGCTTACAATTAAACCGGTAAAATGTTTAATTATTTATCACAACTTATAAATAAAACATACACACTTAATTCACTATTACAGCACATCACAATGACAAAATCAATGTGTTTGATTTAATATTCATGCATTTATGCGAGCATATTCCTGGTTCTCTAGGGTATGTGTGTGTTGAGGTGGTATTTCCGGTTGGCTGCTGCAGATGGGGGGGGGCCAGTGGAGGTCATGGTGAGTACTGTAGGGAGTTGTGGGGACGATTGCCTCGGTGTGATGCTTTCTCTTGTACAGTTTTGTTGTCTAAATGTTTTACAAACTTAATTGGCATTCCCGTGGGAAGGCCGCCAGCTGTCTGCCTGATGGCAGGGGTTTTAATTGCTGCGTGGTAAAGGCGAGCTGCTGGCGAAGACTAGCGGAGCGGAGCTGGGCTGGGGTGCACTGCACACTGCACATGGCCTGATCAACCCCCGGGTTTATTTGTTTTTTCCCTGTTTGTTCACAAGGAGACATTTCTTGTTCTGTACAGAGCAGAGCAGCTGCTATCTAACTACCATGAGGGCAGAGAGCGCGAGGCTGTGACGTGCTGTGATGTGTTGAGGCAATGGAGAGTGACCACTCCCGGATCCTACGCAGATGGTCTGGGCCTGAGCTGGCACAGGTAAGACTGGGACAGGTGGAGGGGCCACTGGCAGGTAACAGTAGCCTGGTCAACCATAGTAAGATGTGCACCAGTGGAGGCTCCTCAGAGGAGGAAGGGGAGGAACATCTTGAGTGAATTTCATAAAAATTTAAATATTGAAACATTAAAAAAAAAAAAAATCCTTTTTAGATAAAACTATACAAAATATATTCACGTCACCAAATAATTGTTTAGGCTTGAAGGTCTATGGTAGCCTCAGCAGCACTCTGTAGGGTAGCACCGTGGTGTAGCCAGAGGACAGCTAGCTTCTGTCTTCCTCTGGGTACATTGACTTCAATGTGGTGAGTAGTTGATAAAGAGAGAGAGACAGTAGTTGAACAGTTTTGAACAAATGTATTTATTCAAAAACGACTGTGAAGCGCGAGAGAGAGAAAGAGAGAGAGAGCTATATTTCGTAATATACACTACTGTTCAATTACAGCCTTGCAGACCTTTGGCATTCTAGTTGTCAATTTGTTGAGGTAATCTGAAGAGATTTCACCCCATGCTTCCTGAAGTACCACCCACAAGTTGGATTGGCTTGATGGGCACTTCTTATGTACCATACGGTGAAGCTGCTCCCACAACAGCTCAATAGCTTTGAGATCCGGTGACTGTGATGGCTATTCCATTATAGACAGAATACCAGCTGACTGCTTCTTCCCTAAATAGTTATAGCATAGTTTGGAGCTGTGCTTTGGATCATTGTCCTGTTGTATGAGGAAATTGGCTCCAATTAAGCGCAGTCCACAGGGTATGGCATGGCATCCTGTAGTCGCCTCTTCACTGTTGACCTTGAGACTGGTGTTTTGGGGGTACTATTTAATGAAACTGCCAGTTGAGGACTTGTGAGGCGTCTGTTTCTCAAACTAGACACTCTAATGTACTTGTCCTCTTGCTCAGTTGGGCACCGGGGCCTCCCACTCTTCTTTCTTTTCTGGTTAGAGACAGTTTGCGCTGTTCTGTGAAGGGAGTAGTTCGCAGCGCTATACGAGATCTTCAGTTTCTTGGCAATTTCTAACATGGAATAGCCTTCATTTCTCAGAACAAGAATAGACTGACGAGTTTCAAAATAATGTTCTTTGTTTCTGGCCATTTTGAGACTGTAATCGAACCAACAAATGCTGATGCTCCAAATACTCAACTAGTCTAAAGAAGGCCAGTTTTATTGCTTCTTTAATCAGAACAACAGTTTTCAGCTGTGCTAACATAATTGCAAAAGGGTTTTCCAATGATCAATTAACCTTTTAAAATGATACATTTGGATTAGCTAACACAACATGCCATTGGTACACAGGAGTGATGGTTGCTGATAATGGGGCTCTGTACGCCTATGTAGATATTCCATAAAATAATCTGCCGTGCCCAGCTACAATAGTCATTTACAACATTAAAAATGTCTACACTGTATTTCTGATCAATTTGATGTTATTTTAATGGACAATAAATTAACACAAGGACATTTCTAAGTGACCCCAAACTTTTGTATATACACTACCGGTCAAAAGTTTGGACACACATACTCATTCAAGGGTTTTTCTTTATTTAAAATGTTTTCTACATTGTAGAATAATAGTGAAGACATTAAAACTATGAAATAACACATATGGAATCATGTAGTAACCAAAAAAGTGTTAAACAAATCAAAATATGTTTTATATTGAGATTCTTCAAATACCCACCCTTTGCCTTGATGACAGCTTTGCACACTCTTGGCATTATCTCAACCAGTTTCACCTGGAATACTTTTCCAACAGTCTTGAAGGAGTTCCCACATATGCTGAGTACTTGTTGGCTGCTTTTTCTTCACTCTGCGGTCTGACTTATCTCCATTTGGTTGAGGTTGGGGGATTGTGGAGGCCAGGTCATCAAATACATTACTCCACTCTCATTCTTGATAAAATAGCCCTGACACAGTCTGGAGGTGTGTTGGGTCATTGTCCTGTTGAAAAACAAATTATAGTCCCACTCAGCCCAAACCAGATGGGATGGCGTATCGCTGCAGAATGCTGTAGTAGCCATGCTGGTTAAGTGTGCCTGACAGTCCCAGACAGTGTCACCAGCAAAGCCCCCCCTCACCATAACACCTCCTCCGTGCTTTATGGTGGGAAATATACATGCGGAGATCATCCGCTCATGCGCACCACTCCTCACAAAGACATGGCGATTGGAACCAAAAATCTCAAACCAAAAATCTCAGACCAAATAAATGTCCACTTGTCTAATGTCCATTGCTCATGTTTCTTGGCCCAAGCAAGTCTCTTCTTCTTATTTGTGTATTTTAGTAGTGGTGTCTTTGCAGCAATTCGACCAGGAAGGCCTGATTCACACAGTCTCCTCTGAAATGTTGATTTTGAGATGTGTCTGTTACTTGAACTCTGTGAAGCATTTATTTTGGCTGCAATTTCTGAGGCTGGTAACTCTCTAATTAACTTATCCTCTGCAGCAGAGGTAACTCTGGGTCTTCCATTCCTGTGGCGGTTCTCATGAGAGACAGTTTCATCATAGCGCTTGATGGTTTTTGTGACTGCACTTGAAGAAACGCTCAAAGTTCTTGAACTTTTCCGTATTGACTGATCGTCATGTCTTAAAGTAATGATGGACTGTAATTTCTCTTTGCTTATTTGTTCTTGCCATAATATGGACGTGGTATTTTACCAAATAGGGCTATCTTCTGTATACCACCCTTACTTTGTAACAACATAACTGATTGTCTCAAAAGCATTAAGAGGGAAAGAAGTTCCACAAATTAACTTAACAACCCACACCTGTTAATTAACTCATGAAGCTGGTTGAGAGAATGCCAAGAGTGTGCAAAGCTGTTATCAAGGCAAAGGATGGCTTCTATGAAGAATCTGTTTAACACTTTTTGGGCTACTACATGATTCCATGTGTTATTTCATAGTTTTGATAACTTCACAATGTAGAAAATGGTTAAAAATATATATATATATACAGTGCCTTGCGAAAGTATTCGGCCCCCTTGAACTTTGCGACCTTTTGCCACATTTCAGGCTTCAAACATAAAGATATAAAACTGTATTTTTTTGTGAAGACTCAACAACAAGTGGGACACAATCATGAAGTGGAACGACATTTATTGGATATTTCAAACTTTTTTAACAAATCAAAAACTGAAAAATTGGGCGTGCAAAATTATTCAACCCCCTTAAGTTAATACTTTGTAGCGCCACCTTTTGCTGCGATTACTGCTGTAAGTCACTTGGGGTATGTCTCTATCAGTTTTGCACATCGAGAGACTGACATTTTTTCCCATTCCTCCTTGCAAAACAGCTCGAGCTCAGTGAGGTTGGATGGAGAGCATTTGTGAACAGCAGTTTTCAGTTCTTTCCACAGATTCTCGATTGGATTCAGGTCTGGACTTTGACTTGGCCATTCTAACACCTGGATGTGTTTATTTTTGAACCATTCCATTGTAGTTTTTGCTTTATGTTTTGGATCATTGTCTTGTTGGAAGACAAATCTCCGTCCCAGTCTCAGGTCTTTTGCAGACTCCATCAGGTTTTCTTCCAGAATGGTCCTGTATTTGGCTCCATCCATCTTCCCATCAATTTTAACCATCTTCCCTGTCCCTGCTGAAGAAAAGCAGGCCCAAACCATGATGCTGCCACCACCATGTTTCATAGTGGGGATGGTGTGTTCAGCTGTGTTGCTTTTACGCCAAACATAACGTTTTGCATTGTTGCCAAAAAGTTCAATTTTGGTTTCATCTGACCAGAGCACCTTCTTCCACATGTTTGGTGTGTCTCCCAGGTGGCTTGTGGCAAACTTTAAACAACACTTTTTTATGGATATCTTTAAGAAATGGCTTTCTTCTTGCCACTCTTCCATAAAGGCCAGATTTTTGCAATATACGACTGATTGTTGTCCTATGGACAGAGTCTCCCACCTCAGCTGTAGATCTCTGCAGTTCATCCAGAGTGATCATGGGCCTCTTGGCTGCATCTCTGATCAGTCTTCTCCTTGTATGGGCTGAAAGTTTAGAGGGACGGCCAGGTCTTGGTAGATTTGCAGTGGTCTGATACTCCTTCCATTTCAATATTATCGCTTGCACAGTGCTCCTTGGGATGTTTAAAGCTTGGGAAATATTTTTGTATCCAAATCCGGCTTTAAACTTCTTCACAACAGTATCTCGGACCTGCCTGGTGTGTTCCTTGTTCTTCATGATGCTCTCTGCGCTTTTAACGGACCTCTGAGACTATCACAGTGCAGGTGCATTTATACGGAGACTTGATTACACACAGGTGGATTGTATTTATCATCATTAGTCATTTAGGTCAACATTGGATCATTCAGAGATCCTCACTGAACTTCTGGAGAGAGTTTGCTGCACTGAAAGTAAAGGGGCTGAATAATTTTGCACGCCCAATTTTTCAGTTTTTGATTTGTTAAAAAAGTTTGAAATATCCAATAAATGTCGTTCCACTTCATGATTGTGTCCCACTTGTTGTTGATTCTTCACAAAAAAATACAGTTTTATATCTTTATGTTTGAAGCCTGAAATGTGGCAAAAGGTCGCAAAGTTCAAGGGGGCCGAATACTTTCGCAAGGCACTGTATATAGAATGAGTAGGTATTCTAAAACTTTTAACAGGTAGTCTATATGTTTTTACTTTTACTTCAGTGCATTCAGACCCCTTGACTTTTCCCACATTTTGTTACGCTACAGCCTAATTCTAAACTTGATTAAATTGTTTTTTCCCTTCACCAATCTACCCCAAAATACCCCATAATGACAAAGCAAAAACAGGTATTTAATACATTTTTGCAAATGTATTCAAATGTAAAAACTGAAATATCACATTTACATACAGTTGATGATGGACGTTTAAATACACCTTAGCCAAATACATTTAAACTCAGTTTTTCACAATTCCTGACATTTAATTCTAGTAAACATTCCCTGTCTTAGGTCAGTTAGGATCACCACTTTATTTTAAGAATATGTAATGTCAAAATAATAGTAGAGAGAATTATTTATTTCAGCTTTTATTTCTTTCATCACATTCCCAGTGGGTCAGAAGTTTACATACACTCAATAAGTATTTGGAAGCATTACCTTTAAATGGTTTAACTTGGGTAAAATGTTTCGGGTAGCCTTCCACAAGCTTCCCACAAAAAGTTGGATGAATTTTGGCCCATTCCTCCTGACAGAGCTGGTGTAACTGAGTCAGGTTTGTATGCCTCTTGCTCGCACGCGCTTTTTCAGTTCTGCCCACACATTTTCTATGGGATTGAGGTCAGGGCTTGTGATGGCCACTCCAATACCTTGACTTTGTGGTCCTTAAGCCATTTTGCCAAAACTTTGGAAGTATGCTTCGGGTCATTGTCAATTTGGAAGACCCATTTGCGACCAAGCTTTAACTTCCTGACTGATGTTTAGAGATGTTGCTTCAATATATCCACATAATTGTTAATTCCTCATGATGCCATCTATTTTGTGGAGTGCACCAGTCCCTCCTGCAGCAAAGCACCCCCACAACATGATGCTGCCACCCCCGTGCTTCACGGTTGGGATGGTGTTCTTTGGCTTATAAGCCTCCCTTTTTTGGTGTTTATGGTGTTTATCATTGTATACTATTGTTTGTACAGATGAACGTGGTATCTTCAGGAATTTGGAAATTGCTCCCAAGGATGAACCAGATTTGAGGAGGTCTAGAATTTATTTTCTGAGGTCTTGGCTGATTTCTTTTGATTTTCCCAGATGTCAAGCAAAGAGGCACTGAGTTTGAAGGTAGGCCTTGAAATACATCCACAGGTACATCCAAGTTCAATCTTGGTTTCATCAGACCAGAGAATCTTGTTTCTCATGGTGCGAGAATCTTTAGGTGCCTTTTGGCAAACTCCAAGCTGGCTGTCATGTGCCTTTTACTGAGGAGAGCCTTCCGTCTGGTCACTGTACCATAAAGGCCTGATTGGTGGAGTGCTGCAAAGATGGTTGTCCTTCTGGAAGCTTCTCCTATCTCCACAGAGGAACTATGGAGCTCTGTCAGAGTGACCATCAGGTTCTTGGTCATCTCCCTGACCAAGGCTCTTCTCCCCTGATTGCTCAGTTTGGCCGGGCGGCCAGCTGTAAGAAGAGTCTTGGTGGTTCCAAACTTCTTTCTTTTTAATAAGGCTGTATCGTAACCAAATGTGGAAAAAGTCAAGGAGTCTGAATACTATTTGAAGGCGCTGTACCTGGCTAGTTAATGCAGCTAGTTATTTTAGCCTACTCAAACGCCAGGTTAAACCAGAGGGATGCTCTGTTAGCTAGCTGGCTGGCGATCCAACACTGGAACCATTCAACCGGGGCCCGGTGGAACTGCTAAATTGCTTTCTGTACACTACTGCATGATTGTAGCGGGTTTACTACCTCGTTAGTTCAAGTAGATATGTTGACTATGACGTTAATATGGTGAAAACGATGTAGGCCATGTGTAGCGGTTAGCGTTTAAGGTATGAAGGCTTGGCTTGGAAAGGTTTTTTCGCCTGGTCACAGACAGCTGTTGTATTGTGCACTGAAGTTCACAAGCAAAGGGAAGAGGTGATAGGAGGAGAGATTGTAGATGCGAGAAGGAATTATATATATACAACAGGCAAAGTGATCATGCTGTTTACATGTGGCTGCTCGTTCTGTGTTTGCGTGTGATCAGGGGTTGTATTCATTCTGCCAATTCTGCTGAAAAACGTTTCTTTAACAGAAGAAAAGGGAACAAAATGGGGATAAACATAACTGAATTTGTCAGCTAGATCAGTTAGATGAAGGCAAGAGAGTGGAAGGTGGTTCTGAATGTGTCACTGTCTGTCACCTTGTTTACTGTAATTTCTCTCGACATTGTAAACTTTAATTCGTAGGTTGGGTTGTAGCAACCTCATGATGGTTATAGGGAAAATTTGAGTATCATATAGTAGGTTAAACCGATCAATGTTACATTGAACTGGATGAACGGAATATGAATGATAGTCATCCAATATACTGTAATAGAAATAAGGCCACTCTCATAAAATCATTTTTAAATCATCTTCCCTCATCTTAAATGGCATCAACCGCCACTGAAATACACACATAGGAAGAGGCTGACACGAAGACACTGGTTTAGCTGTCTTGGTATCTTCTCTCTCTGGTCAGAATGTGATGTTGTGCCAATGTGAAGCTTTTAGAGCCACTCCTTTCCTTTCCTGGGACAATGGTATAACATGGCAACTGACAGTTTGCACTCAATCTTCAACTTCCCATTCTCACCTACTTCTCACCCCAGGAAATTGTGGTCCTCCCAGGGTAAGTACCTTACCTTTTCACACTTATATCCACCCCTTTAAATCTCCCTATCTGATGCCATACATGGTACTTTAAGTTTGAGATACAACTTTACAAAGCCCCTTTAAGCTTTATTTCTACTCAAAAGACTATATTTTAACTAATATAGTAGAATAAAGAACTTGAGGTGTATTATAGAGGTTTGCGTAGGAGTTTAGTGGATCAGAAACAGATGGATGTGGCTATTTGGACTGATAACTGACTGCTGACAGCTCATTTACCTGATATGGTATTAGAACTGACCATGTGTGTATAGCTTCTTAATTTTTCGTGTTTTCATTTTTATTTGTTATGAGTTTTTGTACTAGCTAATGGTATTTTTTAGTGCTACATTGATATTGATTACTGCATTGTTGGGTTTGGAGCTTGCGAGAAAGGCATTTCACTGTGCTTGTGCACGTGACATAAAACCTTGAAACATATCCCTCTACTCAACATGTTCTGATGCTTAGTGGCAGTGTTCACTTGTTTCAACCTTGTTGAATAACTATTACACACCTGATGTTTTTTCTTCTTTTTTTTTTACATGTGCACAGGGAAGCTATGTTCTGTCTTGAATTGTATTTTTCATTAGGTTGACTATTTTCTCTGTTTTCTGATACCAAAAACAGGGCTATACAACAGGTATGTAGTTAAGGTATCTGGATGAAAGGGATAGAGAGGGTCAGAGTGAGTGTGAGGTGCTTCCACCCAGTGTGTGTGAGCAGAGAGTGAAGTAGCTAGTATGTTAATCACAAAGGACTGTGTGAGTGTGTGTGACTTGCAGATCTCCACACACACACACACATGCACACAGAGAGAGAGACCAATGCCTCGTATTCAGTGTAGACCCCCCCAGCTCCCCCAGCTTCTGTAGACCCCACCAAGGTATGTCAGTGGCCTGAGTGGATAGGGGTCAGGGGGAGGGGTGGGGGCCTGCACCAGCCAGCGGGCTCAGTCTGTGGGACATGTTGACTCTGCGAATATTATCACCAATCCATGGAGCTGCATAGTCACACAGGATAATCGGTACACGGTGGCGACACAGCAGCAGGAAATGTAAAAGTTACCGGCTTTCAAGGGTAAACAGGGCTCGTCTTTCTGGCAAGGTGGCAACAGCTGAGCAATTTATAAACATTAGCTGGTGAACAAGGGGTACATATTAATGACTGGATCTCTAGATCTCCTTTTCAGACTGGGACCAGGACACAGGACATGTGAATGCAAGATGATTGACTTGTTATGTCTGTAGTAATACAGATGCGGGCTCAGAATTGCATGTATACCTGAATGCTGTCCATGAACACCATAGAATTCAGCCATCATGAGAGGTGTGCTTGTTTGGCCAACCCAAGAGGTATCCCTGAAGAATACTTCACCAGTATGTGGCATAATACACATCACCCTCCTACCTTAAATGGCCTACTCTGTAAAGTTCTTGGCTTAAGGCCAGTTGTGTTATTTTTTTAAAGGTTGAATGTACAGGAAGTAAATGATCAATTGATTTAAAACTTAGTGAGGAGAGGAAAGCTGCATTCATTCCGCATGTGTCAGGGACTGTGGGGAACATATGCTGGGGTCTTTATTGGCATTCTGGAGGAGATAATCAATTAGCCATGAAGCTGTTTGTCCCAGAGGGCCACCGGTTAACCAGCCTATTTAGTGGCCACACACTCACCAACACAGTGATTGACTGGGATTGACTCCTTAGTCAGCTGGCACTGGGGGTGTATTTGTTAAAGGTTCTTAACGGAATTGGTTCATTAGAGACTGTTTGTAACTCATTACTATTCATTCATTATGCATTTGTCGTTACTCAAAGTGACAAGGTTTTACAAGGGAGGGGGAGAGGGATACATGGAGCACGGAACAAGGAACAAGAAGCAGTGTGGAGAATGTGAAGTCTCAGAAAGGTGTACAGTGTGTTGAACCATATGGCACATGGCAACATAGGGAAATACAAGGCAGCATAGAAACACAGGGCATTTACATTTGATTTAACCCTTATTTTACCAGGTAAATTGATTAAGGACACCTACACCACCCGATGTCACAGGAAGGCCATAAAGATCATCAAGGACATCAACCACCCGAGCCACTGCCTGTTCACCCCGCTATCATCCAGAAGGCGAGGTCAGTACAGGTGCATCAAAGCTGGGACCGAGAGACTGAAAAACAGCTTCTATCTCAAGGCCATCAGACTGTTAAACAGCCACCACTAACACTGAGTGGCTGCTGCCAACACACTGACACTGACTCAACTCCAGCCACTTTAATAATGGGAATTGATGGGAAATGATGTAAATATATCACTAGCCACTTTAAACAATGCTACCTTATGTAATGTTACTTACCCTACATTATTCATCTCATATGCATACGTATATACTGTACTCTATATCATCGACTGTATCCTTATGTAATACATGTATCACTAGCCACTTTAAACTATGCCACTTTGTTTACATACTCATCTCATTTGTACATACTGTACTCGATACCATCTACTGTATCTTGCCTATGCTGCTCTGTACCATCACTCATTCATATATCCTTATGTACATATTCTTTATCCCCTTACACTGTGTACAAGACAGTAGTTTTGGAATTGTTAGTTAGATTACTTGTTATTACTGCATTGTCGGAACTAGAAGCACAAGCATTTCGCTACACTCGCATTAACATCTGCTAACCATGTGTATGTGACAAATAAAATTTGATTTGATTTGATTTGAAGAACGCATTCTCATTTACAGCAACGACCTGGGGAATAGTTACAGGGTAGAGGATGGGGGATGAATGAGCCAATTTGAAGCTTGGGATGATTAGGTGACCGTGATGGTATGAGGGCCAGATTGGGAATTTTAGCCAGGACACCAGGGTTAACACCCCTACTCTTACAATAAGTGCCATGGGATCTTTAGTGACCACAGAGAGTCAGGACACTCGTTTAATGTCCCATCCAAAAGACGGCACCCTACACAGGGCAATTTCCCCTTCACTGTCCTGGGGCATTGGGCTATTTTCTTTTGACCAGAGGAAAGAGTGCCTCATACTGGCCCTCCAACACCACTTCCAGCAGTATCTGGTCTCCCATCTAGGGACCGATCAGGACCAACCCTGCTTAGATTCAGAGCCAAGTCAGCAGTGGGATGCATGGTCGTATACTGCTGGCTAAAGGGAAACACAGGGAAATACAGGGAAACATAGGTTTCTGCAGTGCTCCCCCCGACCAGTGCAGCGTTGAGAGGAGCATGCACTGCTGATTATTCAACATGTTAATCTAATCCCGGGGCCTTTGGGTAGGAACCTGTGAAAGAGCCTGGTCTTTGTGTCCGGGGGAGGGGGGTGGGGGGTGGGGGTGTAATCGTGTTTTGGAAACTCCGATCAGGGCTAATCTTCTGGCCTGCCTCTAATGTGGAGCAACTGATATCCTCTGCTGCAATAAATTAAGCTACTTATTAATCTAATTACAGTACATTCATCCTCACAAACTTTCATGTGACTTGGAAAGCTCCCTTCACCACTGAAATCTCTCTCGCGGTTGACTCCCCTCTCCTCTCTCTCCAGACCAGACCAGACTACATGGCCCCATTCGTCCCAATTAGGAGCCATGTGGATACTGCCTCTAACAAACCTCTAGGCTCCAGCTAGAATTTCCAGCCAGACAGGGGTCAGCACAGACTCCCTCAACTCAGACTCCACCTCTTCTATTCTCTGTGTATTCCTTTCATGATTTAGGTTTCCTTAACTATGCCTCTCCACAGTTTTTCTACATTTTCTTTACTTTTGGGCTTCTCTGATTGTTCCTCAACTGCTTCCTTTATTGTTCCTCCTCTGATCCATCTTCTGTTTCCTCTCTTCCTATCTCTCACTGACTCTCCATCCCCCTGTTCCACATTTTTCTCCACTCTGCAATTTTTTGGGCCTTCCCCTTCAAACCATGCACGTTGAAGTCAGTGTGACTTTTCCCAAAGTGCCTCTCTCCATGGTTCCCCTGATCTCAGTCGGGGTGAATGGGGCCTCTGCCTCTCGGCGGCCTGCCAGGGCCTGTGTGATGCCGTCACACTCTGCTGCCCATAGCATAGCGCTGCTCCTTCCCAGCCCTGGGCAGAGGTCAACTGGGCGGCTGGGGGGTGAAGCATGGGGGAAAATGTGGGAAGGTTGGGGAGTGGGATAGGTTGGTGTGGCAAAATGAGAGTGAGATGACAGGTTCATTCCCTCCATGGACAGTGACCCCGAAGGGAGATGAAAGAGGCTCACGTCTGCACTTTAGCAGCTCAAACTGGGTTGCAATCATTCGTGAAGTCTCCCTTCTTCAGCCTCCCACCACCCCTCTCTCCTCCTCTCCCTGTCTTTCTCCATCCCTTTGATTCTAAGTGAGGTGGAGTGTGGCAGCCTATTCTGGCCTAGAACACTCCTTTATCAAGCTCCTCCCACTTCTTATTTTCCTTGATGCCCTCTCTGTACAGGACAATGCCAGTGGGGGATGGCAATAGTTCACAGTTCCCAGCTTCTAAGAGATACTTTTTAAAATCTAGCAAAACAATATTTTTAAGGGCTCGATTCAATATGCATCGCTGTTCAGTACTAGTACAGAGCGATTGAAATGTAAAAGTAATTTCGTGTTGAGCCGACATGCTGTATGCAACGTTTACCGTGAATGCAGTCTCTGCCCACTGGGCACAGACGTCAATTCAATGTCTATTCCACATTGGGTCAACGTAATTTCATTGAAATGACATGGAAGTAACGTCGATTTAACCAGTGTGTGCCCATTGGGTGCGAACGTGGGAGCATTGCCTTTTAAAATTCAAGTCAAAAGTTGAGTTGGTCAAGTATTTACTTAATCTGCTTTGGGAGTTCATGTAGTTAAACAGCCCATGTGGAAAGGCAGCCACAGCGGCATAGCCTCAGGCTCAGCAGTTTGATATACTGTCATGCTCCCCGTCTCATCAGAGACAGAGTAGATCAGTGAGACGACCTTTAGCACTCCATGCTCAACGCACCTCAGCCTCCTCCAGAGGTATCATCTGTGCCGCATTAACCCTGGCCTTCTCCCTCTCTCAAGTGCGGTGCGGATGTGCTCGTTGCTCAAAGCTAACCGGAAGAGTTAAACGAAAGCAAAAGGGTCTGTGCTGCTATCAAACTCCCATTAGATACAGAGAATTGAGTGTACGCTCCGCACCGCGCTCCAAACGGCAATTTGATAACGCCGCGCAAAGGCAGGACAGGATGCTAATTGCATGCTGAATATTTATAGACCAGACAATTAGCTGTTGCCTTTTATATGCAAAATAACAACAGCAGCAGCGGCAACAGAGAGAGGGTGAGAGAGGGAGGAAGTAATTAAGATGCTCAAAACAGGACAGGGACATGCTGTCTGTTGTACTGTGATTTGTTGCTAACAAACACATTAATTAGCCTGTTATTGTGGGATAATGAAGTTGGCTGTGTCCTTTTCTGTCTGCCAAGTGGCATCCAAGACAAGGCAAGGATGTCCTTCCACCCCCGCTACTGCTGACATGGCTGTGAGAACACGTGGGTGTTCAGTGGGGTCATAGAGCACAATGTGTGGCGGCATGGCTCCTGAGATAGGTGGCCTATCTGGCCAACACCACAACACGACAGTGGACGCATAAAGCACAACACACACTGAATAACATCTATATAACCATATAAGCAGAAAATAACCATCACCTACAGAAGAGAAATGGCTCCCATCTATTTGTATATAGGTAGGCGTGTGTGTGTGTCTGTGGGCATACAAAGACATGACGGTAGGTGTATGCCTGACCACAGGTTAACGGAATCAACAGCATTGTCTGTCTGTCTGTCTAGCAGGATTAGGTGCAGCGAGAGCTGATTTGATATTTATGGCTGATAGTGCTTGTAAGTGTGCTTTTCCCCCCCTCCATTGTAGCTGAGATTCAGGCAAACCCCTCTTCATGTTCCCTCTTCATCTTCCCTCTTCATCTTCCTGCCTCAGTGTAGTAATAAGACTGATAAAGCAACACTTTGATAGAATCATCTCTGGGCTGCTCTCCTCTCCTCTGTCTCTCTCTCCTACCAGCCTTGTCAGCTGTCATCGCTGTATCAGCCGCCTCTATTCTCTCCATCTCCTCTTCTCTCTCTCCTACCAGCCTTGTCAGCTGTCATCGCTGTATCAGCCGCCTCTATTCTCTCCATCTCCTCTTCTCTCTCTCCTACCAGCCTTGTCAGCTGTCATCGCTGTATCAGCCGCCTCTATTCTCTCCATCTCCTCTTCTCTCTCTCATTATGTCTTTCTCCTTTTGTTCTTTAATTCCCTATATTTCTCAGTAATACCTGCCAATCAGAAGAATCTAGACTAATGAGTCTGTTTATGGTTGCCGTGTCAAGTGTTTGTCGCTAATGAAGGAACATATAGTACTGTAAATGAGATGGTATTATTAGTTGTTTGTTTGCAGATGCCTATTATGTTTCACTGGACTGATAACTTTCACTACTGGCTTCTGCAAGGATTTAGATGTGGTTAATCTGGGTGGGTTTTAGAGGTTGTAACAGTCACTTGAAGTTTGTCTTAACTATGTAAAAACCGTGCATGTGTAATAGTCACACTTAAAGCAATCCAACCCATTGCTCCACCGAAAATGGCCTTCAATGGCACAAGGGACAGCACATCAGGCTGAGGAGTGAGTTTTACAGATCCCACCATCTGCTACACATGCCCAGTTTGACCATGTCAACACTGTCAAACAGGTGAAAGCCACATTTACGACTGAAGACAATTCGTGGCAGTCACTTAACGCTCTGTCATGAAGAATAAGATGAGTCATGAGGGCAGAGCAGGGATAGAGAGGAGGAGGGCACATGGAGGGACACGTCCCCTCCAGTCTCAGAAAGAGAAGTCTCCAGGTGGGCTGGCTGGGGGCCGACGGTCATAGCTGTACCTACTTATTATTATCGTAACATTGAGATATAAACAGGTTCTAACAGTCAGTTACAACACAATTAAAGAGTTAATGTTGTGTCGATGTTTATTGTAACGGTTTGGCAGCCAGAGACACACACACCTTGTTGCTCCCTGCTATGGGTTGTCACATGACATCAGACACCCAAAGTCATTTATTGTATTGTGTATTTCCCCTGTCCCTCTCCCTTCCTCCATCTCTCCCCATCTCTCCCCATCTCTCTCCCCATCTCTCTCCCCATCTCTCTCCCCATCTCTCTCCCTCTCTCCCACTAATCTCTGCAGGTATTTCTCATCGGCTGCTGTTATTAGAATTCAGCAAATGCTCTCTATTGATGCATGTCAGAGGCTCATTCTTTCATCTCCAACATTTAATTTACCATCCTGTTGTGCCACTAATCCTGTGTCGTGCCATTTCCTCTGCTCCTCAGATTGCTCTCTCAAAACCCCCTCTCCGCCAGATAAAGAGGAAGGTAATCGCCATTGTCTGCTACAGATACACCAGAGACGGCCCCCACCCCCCTCAGTCCAAATTAAAGGGCTGTCCTGCCCTCACGCCTCCTTAATCACTGGCCTCGCATCTCTGTGCCTCTCTATGCGAGTGGACTCCAGGGTTGCTGCACTTTCATCCACAAATAGGCTTTCACCGAGAATCACCCATGGCTAGCCTCCGACGAGGAGATCCCCATACACTCCTCTGCTCTGTCTTTCTCTGTCATCCTCACTTTCTTCAGAGTCCCCCCTGTGAGCAAGCATGAAGAGTGCACTACGTTCACTTCTAACACGGAGCCCGATATTGAAACTCCCCCAGCCTTGGAGGTCTATTGTACAGAGCCTATTGAGATACTTGCATGTGCAGTAGCATACCAGTAACAGAACACTGGTACACTGATAGACAAGGACAGTCACACACATTTTAAAATACAACATAATAAAACCAATACAATTTTGTTATTTTTTAATAATACGAACAAAACAACACAAAATCGTGTGTGTGTGTTTTTGAGTGTGTCTGTATTTGTGTGTGCATGTGTCCTCACAGTCCCTGCCATTCCATTAAATGTTTAGTAATTTTTTACAGGTTCAAATCTGGTCGGAACGTCTTCTAACCTAATTGCGCCCAGATTACGTCTTTTTGACATCATTGCAAAATACGTCTTATTTTGGTTGATATTGTTTTTGTTGTTGAAATCTGGCCAGTTATCTAAATGCTACTTATTAATTAACAGACACCAATCTATATAAACATGTCCAAAGGGTTTGTGGGGCATGCACCCATTGTACAATTGAAGTCTAAAGTTTAAATACACCTTAGCCAAATACATTTAAACTCAGTTTTTCACAAATCCTGACATTTAATCCTAGTAAACATTCCCTGTCTTAGGTCAGTTTGGATCACCACTTTATTTTAAGAATGTGAAATGTCCGAATAATAGCAGAGAGAATGATATATTTCAGTTTTTATTTCTTTCATCACATTCCCAGTGGGTCAGAAGTTTACATGCTACCAAATACTAATTGAGTGTATTACCTTTAAATTGTTTAACTTGGGTCAAACGTTTCGGGTAGCCTTCCACAAGCTTCCCACAATAAGTTGGGTGAATTTTGGCCCATTCCTCCTGACAGAGCTGGTGTAACTGAGTCAGGTTTGTATGCCTCCTTGCTCGCACACACTTTTTCAGTTCTGCCCACACATTTTCTATAGGTTTGATGTCAGGGCTTTGTGATGGACACACCCATACGGGTTGTTAAGGACCTTGTTGTCCTTAAGCCATTTTGCCACAACTTTGGAAGTATGCTTGGGGTCATTGTCCATTTGGAAGACCCATTTGTGCCCAAGCTTTAACTTCCTGACTGATGTCTTTAGATGTTGTTTCAAAACATCCACATAATTTTTAATTCCTCATGATGCCATCTATTTTGTGAATTACACCAGTCCCTCCTGCAGCAAAGCACCCCCACAACATGATGCTGCCACCCCCATGCTTCACAGTTGGGATGGTGTTCTTCGGCTTGCAAGCATCCCCCTTTTCCCTCCAAACATAACAATGGTCATTATGGCCAAACAGTTCTATTTTTGTTTCATCAGACCAGAGGACATTTCTCCAAAAAGTACGATCTTTGTCCCCATGTGCAGTTGCAAACCGTAGTCTGGCTTTTTTATGACGGTTTTAGAGCTGCGTGGTCCCATGCTGTTTATACTTGCGTACTATTGTTTGTACAGATGAATGTGGTACAGATGAATGTGGCATTTGGAAATTGCTCCCAAGAATTTCTCCCAAGATTCTGAGGTCTTGGCTGATTTCTTTAGATTTTCCCATGATGTCAAGCAAATAGGCACTGAGTTTGAAGGTAGGCCTTGAAATACATCCACAAGTACACCTCCGGTTGACTCAAATGATGTCAATTAGCATATCAGAAGCTTCTAAAGCCATGACATAATTTTCTGGAATTTTCCAAGCTGTTTAAAGGCACAGTCAACTTGGTGTATGGAAACGTCTGACCCACTGGAATTGTGATACAGTGAATTATAAGTGAAATTATCTCTCTGTAAACAATTGTTGGAAAAATGACTCATAAACATAGTACATGTTCTAACTGACTTGCCAAAAGTATAGTTTGTTAACAAGAAATTTGTGGATTGGTTGAACAATGAGTTTTAATGAATCCAACCTAAGTGTATGTAAACTTCTGACTTCAACTGTATATAACACACTAGAACATGTACAATTATAAACATTTGAGTAATGTTCTTTTTCAGCAGGATTTGCATGATTCTGTATCGCATACTTGGAAAACAACAGCTAGCAGAGCGCACCAAAGTGGGTTAGGATCTCGTGGCATGCTGTACCCAATCAACACGGGGGGCTTCATGCAGGCCGGCAGAGTCCGGCAGAGTCATATTACTCTGGACTCCGGCTAGTGGTACTCAGGCCGAGTACACGTAAGCTCATCCGGCCCGATTAACTTTTTCAGGAATAGGGCCATTTGAGGTTTTTATTCAGCAGGTGATGAAATACCAATTTACAAAAGTATGTGAACACCCCTTAAAATTAATGGATTCACCAATTGTTCTTTATAAAAATGTAAAAAACATATTATTATTACATTTGACCCCTATTTCTCCCCAGTTTCAGGATTTCCAATTGGTAGTTACATTGTTGTCCCATCGCTGCAACTCCTGTATGGGAGAGGCAAAGGTCGAGAGCCATGCGTCCCCAGAAATATGACCCTACCAAGCCTCACTGCTTCTTCAAATCAAATCATAGTTTGTTACGTTCCCCAGTTTCTGTGTTGTAGTTTGTGTATTTGCATGTGTGTATTTCAGGAAATGGCTTCCTGAGATCCCTCAAGCAGCTGATTGGTCGACTCCATGGCTAAATGGAGAGCTGACCCCGCCCCCTCGTCAAGACGCAGCTGTCTCTAATTACCCATTCCTTCTGAAGCTAAATAAAAGCCAGTGTTCTGTTCAGAAGAGAGATTGCAGAAAGATTGATTGTGATTTAGAGAGATCATGGCTGAGAGAGGAGGCTGATGGTCATATTATGTTTGTTGTTTCTGAGAGTGATACAGGCAGTTGGTATGTACTGTGTTAGTTTGTTGGCATTATCAGATAGAGCTTATTTAGTTTGTTTGTGAAATTGTTTAATATTCTGTTTCATTTGTTCCCAGGGGGAAAGGGGAAGGCACCTAGGGAGTGCTTAGGCAAGAGGCCCGCGGGCATACATATACCTGTAGTATATTCACTGTCTAGGCACACTAGGTAAGACCTGGGCGGACCACCCCCTGTATTTTGGTTAGGGCACCAGGTGGTGCTAAGTTAGATAGGTAGTGGGTAGGCAGGTTAGATAGGAGAGTGGGGCTTTGACATTTACTTTCTTTGCTTTGGTTCCGTCCAGCCCCTTTTCCCCATATTACCGTGTGACGGAATAAATTCCTCGTAAACGGTACCACATTCTGCCTTTTGTCATCCTTACTCGCACCAACAGTCCATACTGCTTTCACTTCACGGGTAGTTGAGTTGTAGCAGGGTGTTGCGTTCCCTCTTCACAGAAGTGTGCGTAACAGTCACGTGTGCCGAATACAACAGTTACAGTGAAATGCTTACTTACAGGCTCTAACCAATAGTGCAAAAAAGGTGTTAGGTGAATAATAGGTAAGTAAAGAAATAAAACAGTAAAAAGACTGGCTGTATACAGTAGCGAGGCTATAAAACTATTGAGGCTACGTACAGACACCGGTTAGTCTGGCTGATTGAGGTAGTATGTACATGTAGATATGGTTGAAGTGACTTGACACAATGCTTGCTTAACCCAGAAGCCACCCGCACTAACGTGTTGGAGGAATCGCCGTACAACTGGCGACCGAAGTGAGTGTGCATGCACCCGGCCCGCCACAAGGAGTCGCTAGAGCGCGATGGGACAAGGACATCCTGGCTAGCCAAACCCTCCCCTAACCCGTACGACGCTGGGCCAATTGTGCGCTGCCTAATGGGTCTCCCGGGTTGCGGGCCAGCTGTGACACAGCCCAGGATCGAACCAGGGTCTGTAGTGACGCCTCAAGCATTGCGATGCAGTGCCTTAGACCGCTGCGCCACTCAGGAGGCCCTGGATTCGGGCTATTTCAGCCACATGGTTTGTCGAGATCGGTGTGGAAGAACTTGACTGTCCTGCACAGAACCCTGACTTTAACCACATTGAAGACATTTGGGATGAATTGGAACGCCGACTGTGAGCCATGTCTAGTCGCCCAACCTCACTATTGCTCTTATGGCTGAATGGAAGCAAGTCCCCGCAGCAATGTTCCAACATCTAGTGGAAAGCCTTCCCTGAAGAGTGGAGGCTGTTATAGCAGCAAAGGGGGAACCAGCTCCATATTAATGGTCATGATTTTAGAATGAGATGTTCAACGAGCAGTCATGTAATACTTTTGGTCATGTATTTCACCTCCAAGTCATTGAATTTGCTATGTCATTAAAAGCAGAAATTTGTGACAGTCTCTGCGGTCCTATAGCTATCAGAGATGATCCCCAATGTAGAGAATCTCCAATGCTGTAAATGCTTTTGCTTTTACTACAGGCTATGGCAGTGTTTTTCGTAGTTACGAAACAGAAAAATTCACTGCTGTTAAAATGCAGTAAAACTGCAGTACAATTAAATAATTGTTGTGTAATTAATGGTATCTGGTAGCTTGCTGTGTGTGTTGGCTTCTAATGATAGTATTTTGTCTGTAGTAGCTAATTATTTCCATCGGTAATTAGTCAACAATTATTGCACCTTTATATGACCCTGAAAATATAACTATTATATTTTCCATTAAAACTTTTAAGCAATTAACATATTGCGTGATGAGTCATGTAAAGTTTCTCCCATTTCTGTCTTGCTCATTCTCCCTGTCGCTCAGTCAAACTCACACACATGCTCAGTTGCAGGGAAGAGGAAGAGATTTGCCAATTACACCCATTTCTACCAATGTTTGTTGCAGGATTGATAGGACAGATCTTTTAATGTCTCTTTATCGCTTCTCTACACATATTTACATTTTTGCATTTACCCTTTCTTTTTAAGACTGCCAAGCTGTCCTCAATTGGGGGAACCTTTGTCTGGGAGAATGCCCTCACGATTATGGAGCAGTGTGTTTAGAAAAGGTTGTTTTGAATATTACAACATGTATTTGGATCAAGCAAAACATCACCATTTAGAGATGAGTTAAACATTGTCATTATCCAACTACTGTCTAATCCTCTTTCTTAAAATGTTTCAGATTGATAAGCAAAGAATTTATGTTCCACTTCAATGTGAAGGAACAGAGGAGCAAACATGCTTTCGCTACCACTCATGTGTGTGCTCCATTGTAGTTGGTAAGTAAATGTGAGCAGTTGAGACGTTTGGCATAGACCATGAGACATTTTTAGTAGATTCTGACTGTTAAAGATATTTTACTGTGCTTTACTCTTCTGTCGTGTCATGCATTTCCACATTATGCCAATCGTTAATTTATTTTCTTCTTTCTTTTATGTAATAGTGTCATGAAAAGCCAGACAACTCAGGATGTTGATGTCATGTGGGCCCTCTGGAAAGTCCTAAAATATGCCCCTGACCGCCGTGGTGGAGTAGGACGCAACGTATGTATATGAGGAAATTGCATATTTAATTGGTGATTATGGAAACAAATAGAAATGCAATGAAATAAAATCTGCAATAATGTTTACACTAGGTAATGAGCTGTAGTCAGGGGTTCATTACCAGGTTATGATGAGGTCTTAACTATGGCCAGTAGGCTACGTAATATAGCACATAATATCATCGCATTTCTATAGTGATCAGAATTATGACCAGCTGGTCACACAGAGGTCACAATTATAACCAACTGGTCGTATGGTGGACAGAAAAAGACGGCATATTCTGGTCTGTAAAAAAAACACATTTTCAAACTGTTTGCGAGCAGAATAAGACATCATAAAAAGACATGACACGAACATCTTTCCAACCAGGTTTTGCCCACTGGGGTGGCTCTGTATAATACTGTGTGTTGCTGTGAATTCATTTTGGACTTGGGGACTGTGAAGAGACCTCTGGTGGCATGTTTTGTAGGGTATGTATGGGTGTCTGAGCTGGATGTTATTTGATTATGCAGACTGTCTTGAATCTTCATTACAGTAATACCTTTCATAACAAATAGAAGATAAGCAGTTAAGCTCTCATCAAACCCCAACCAGGAAAGACTGGCGCGCATGTTGTTGGCGTTAGAAACAATACAGCTCCAACTATCATCTTATTATCCGTTTATTTGAACCAATCTGTCATCTGAGTCAGTGCATTACAAGTTGAGTGCCCTTCTTTATATGCATGCTGAAAGTCAGTAGTTAACTTGTTTTCTGAAAAATAGTGTTTGGTCAAACACAATTCTCTCCATCAGTTTAATAAACACGGCTGCTAGAATCTTGACTAGAACCCAAAAATGTGATCATACTACTCCAGTGCTAGCCTCCCTACACTGGCTTCCCGTTAAGGCAAGAGCTGATTTCAAGGTATTACTGCTAACCTACAAAGCATTATATGGGCTTGATCCTACCGATCTTTCCGATTTGGTCATGCCGTACATACCTACACGTACGCTACGGTCACAAGACGCAGGCCTCCTAATTGTCCCTAGAATTTCTAAACAAACAGCTGGAGGCAGGGCTTTCTCCTAAAGAGCTCAATTTTTATGGAATGGACTGTTATATCTGGAGTATTTCTCCTGTCTTATCCGGTGTCCTGTGTGACTTTAAGTATGCTCTCTAATTCTCTCTCTCTCGCTCGCTCTCTCTCTCTCTCTCGCTCTCGCGCTCTCTCTCTCGCTCTCTCTCGCTCTCTCTCATGCTCTCTCGCTCTCTCTCTCGCTCTCTCTCGTTCTCTCTCTCTCTCTCGGTCTCTCTCTCTCACTCTCTCTCGTTCTCTCTCTCCAGTCTGCTACCATTCTCAATAGTTTCCCATCAAGGATGTCTATACCTGGTGGCTTATCATAATTGATGGGTAACAAAAGTCTTTCCACCTCTCCCACACTAACAATTTCAAAACAGCAATACTTATCTTTTATTATTAGATCTTTTATACAAAAATGATGGTTCACTGTTCAATGTTGTCATTTCACTTCTGAGTGAAATAGTCATTGAAATGATTGGCAATATCAAAAGGTTTGTTTTGTTATAAATTACCCATCAACTTTCATAAACAAGATTAATTGGGTTTTCTGCTCATGAGACATGTATCATTTAAGCAGTAATGTAAAGTACTTAAGTAACAATACTTTAAAGTACTAAAGTCATTTTGGGGGGTATCTGTACTTTACTTTACTATTTATATTTTTGACTACTTTTACTTGACTACATTCTTAAAGAACAATATTGTACTTTTTACTCCATACATTTTCCCTGAGAACCCCAAGTACTAATAACATTTTGAATGCTTAGCAGGACAGAGAAATGGTGATATTGATGCACTTATCAAGAGAACACTTAGTCATCCCTACTGCCTATGGTCTGGCGGACTCACTAAACACAAATGCATCTTTTATAAATAATGTCAGTGTTGGAGTGTGCCCCTGGCTATCCGTGAATTTTAAAAACAAGAAAATGGTGCTGTCTGCTTTGCTTAAAATAAGGAATTTGAAATTATTTATACTTATACTTCTACTTTTGATACTTAAGTATATTTTAGCAATGACATTTACCTTTGATACTTAAGTATATTTAAAACCAAATACTTTTACTCAAGTACTATTTTACTGGGTGACTTTCACTTTTACTTGAGTAACTTTCTATTAGGGTATCTATATTTATACTCAAGTATGACAATTGGGTACTTTTTCCACCACTGCATTTAAGGTTCTCAAGTCTTTTTCCATTGTGTTTTATGTCAATTATCTTGCTTTGGTTCTGAACAGGTACCACAACACCTCCCCCATAGGCATTCATGTCTTTTCTGTAGATGTTATATCCTTGTATTGCTACTGCTGTATCATCAAAGGAATTATCTGTCCATTTCAGAGATGGCCAGTGTATGAATGTTATCTGATGATAGCAAGTTATTGATTTGATGAACCTCATTTCTACGGCTACATATATTAATATGGGCTATCCTCAGCCCTGTTCTGGGTAGTTTATCGGAGATAGACATAATATGGAGAGAAAAAAATCTAGGCAAAATAAAACATTGTTTAGCTTGGCGTGATAAGAGGGTGTGAGGGTCGTGGGCATCCGTAACACAGGGGATCGTTTTTCATCCACTGCTGCAATTTCTAATGCTGGTGAAATCCATATTAGACATTATACTCCAACCATGTAATGTTATGAGGAGGCATTAATATTTCATTTTACATTGTCACATATTAACATAAGATTAAAGTTATTTTATTGTGTGTATAAGTTATTTGTAAACCTATCATTCCTATTCGGAGCCGTGAGGCCTGGCCGTGAGCTTCAGTGTGTTGTTTTTCTTGCAGGGTTTATTTACCAGGCACAGGTCTGCAACCTGAGGAGAGATTACTACTACAGCCCTCTTATTGGATATTGACGAGCTAGCTATTTGGTTGTGCTGCCTATATCCTCAGTGTGCCAGCATTATGGCTTGCATGAATAGCTGATGAGTCTAGCTTGTGGTATCATAAATATTATTGATAAGTCTGTATCGATGAGGGTGTCGTTCGTTCCTCTCATACATCCACAGTTGCTCAATTGCATTGAGCTAATTTCTGTTAATTGCGGCAGTTCATTTCCCCCTGATGAATTGACATAACCCAGGAGGGCTCAGAGGAATCCTCATGGCCATTATGACATTAGCCAGGGCTTATCCTAGCTAAGTGGCTGAGCCAGCCCACACTAACACTTAGGAGTTTAGGGTGCTGACATGATGACACAGAGCAAATTTCTAGCAATGGCGACTATCAGAGTGGTGATGGACAGACAGGGTTATCAGTGGTGATGGCTTACAATATAAGTTCATTGTCCTTAAAAGGGTTAAAGGAAACTATGCAATTAAGAGGATTCTCTCACAAAAAGTTGGATCAACAAGTGAGGCAAGCGACAATGTGTACAAATGCAGGAGAACTACACCCCCCCCCCTCCCCCCATACACTAACAAGCAGGTGTTCAGCTTGAGCGACCACCACGACATAAAGAAGTAAGACTGCTCTTTGATACACAGTCAGCCAGTCAGCCAGTCAGTCAGTCAGCCAGTCAGCCAGTCAGCCAGTCAGCCAGTCAGCCAGTCAGCCAGTCAGTCAGCCAGTCAGCCAGTCAGCCAGTCAGCCAGTTAGCCAGTTAGCCAGTCAGCCAGTTAGCCCCTCTCTCTGCCACTGACTTATTAAGGGTCCTGTGAGGAGGAGGATTCTCTTTGACTGGGGTGAAGAGGCTATTTAATATACAAAGCAAATTAGTTGGGAAAATGACATTGTGCTGGACTGTGGATTGACAGAGGGGGGTGCTAACTGGGCCGACAAGGGGGGTATGTGGTGGCGGGTTGGTGGTAGTGGGGGAGATGATTACTTGTGATGTATCCCAGGTTGTAGTCCTTGAACAAGAGATTGTGAGTTGATTTCTAGCCAACAGAGGGGCCCTGGCCAGGGAAGGTGCTGAGCTTAATTAGACTTGTCTGGGGAGAGACAAGCTTTAGGTGTAGCTAATTAAGATCATAGCTCTGGCTGAAATGGCTTAAATTGCACAGCAATAGGCGTCAGGTCCCAGGAGAAGCAGCATAATGCCAGTTAGACATCATCTTTCCCCAGCCTATGAATTCACACATTAGGAGATAAGAGCAGTGGCAGGCATAAGGGGGAGGGTTAAGGGTGCAGGGCGTGTGATTGCATATTACTTTTCTTTGCGTTTATGGAGGGGGTGATCATGCATTAGGAATCAATGTATGCATACTATGTTATTTTGATTACATTTTGCCCACATGGTGGCCCAGAATTACTTTAAAAATGTGGATTTATTTAAGGTTAAGGCATCAGTAAGAAAAATATTATTACATAATCAATGTAATGATATAATAACAGAAAAATAAGGGATTTTAATGTTTCTACTAAAAAATATTTAAAACATGCAGTTACATATTTTGAAAAGCCACAGTAGGTAAATGTGAATATCTGTCTGAATCCCCCAGTGAAGGTCTCATAGTGACTGCGGATGCCACAGACACTTGACGAGGAGTGTGGAAATGAATCAGACTGGAGGCATCTTGTGGCTTTTGGCTGGTGGGCAACATGGTGTGTGTGGGGGCAAACAGACGTTCCCATAATCCTCAGAATCAACAGCCACTACTCTGTCCTGTTTGGTTCCCGTTGGTGCACAGAGGTACAACATCTAAAAACAGAGCCATTACAGATCTGTGTCGGATCTGAGTATTGTCCTCGGTCATTGATGATCCCTGCTCTTATGATGAATTAATTACTGAATTTGCCCCCACTACGAGACGTGTGCAGTTTGGATTTAGTCTCCCGGCCCACACACCAGAAAGATGTTTTCAACAGTCCTCAGGTTTTGGTATTGCTATTTTAGCCTGTTTTAACCTTTTTAAATTATAGAAATTGCATGTTTGAACAATATTTGTTTTCATGCTGTATCATATATGATCAAGCTAGAGATCAGAATAAAAAAATATTATATTTATGTATTTTTCTTCAGTTTTTCATCACTTTATCCCTCTCCCCTTGGGACTAGACCTTTTTAAGCTGGGTCTTTGTTACATTCGCCATCTCCTCCTTAGTTCCTTTAACCAGAGGGTTGGGGGGGGGGGGGGGGGGGGGGTTTCTAAATGTAGCTACATAGCTCTGATAACAAGGGCCCCTCTCTCCCTCCCCTCTGACCACCCGTCACCTTTAAATCTGCCTTTTCATATTCCTCTCAAAGCTCCTTGTCCATGGAACAGGCCACTCATAGAACTGGATCTCTGGACAAACAAGAGCCAAGTGAGAGTGAGAAAGAGATGCAGACAGTTCTTTAGTATTTATGCCCTGTCTTTACTCACAGTTAGGTCTTTGAATTACAGTCTCAGTGAGATAACATCAAATTCTTAGGTTAATAAGGTTTGTATTTGCATTACACACCTCAAAATTCTCTCAGTAGTAGACACATCAATAATGTGTTGGAAAGCTATAGCTACTTACACTGTAACAGCACTGAAAATACCTGGCATTCGCTGCAATCTGGACTCAGGGATAGACGTAACATAGTAAAAGTAAATGTGTCTCCCTCCATTTAGTATATATTACATTTTGTATGGTATTAATTTTAAAAGTATATGTTACGAATTGCAATTTGTATGATATTTCACAAATTGCATTTAGTACATATTACGAATTTGCAATACGTATGATATGTTACAAATTCCACTTTATTGTGGCTAACGTTAACTAGGTGTCTAAGTGGCTAATGTTAGCTAAGATTGGGGTTAGGGGTTAGGAGTTAGGGTCAGGGGTTGGAACCGGTTCAGGGAACCGAACCAAAAACCAGAAAATATTTTTTTTTGATGTACAGAATCAGAACCGCAAATGAAAGAGCTCTGTACTGTTCTGGAACAAAATCGTTATTTTAAAAGCATGGGAACCAGTTAATAACCTTATTTTATGCTCCGGACATTTAAAAAAGCGCATCAAAGACCCTATACAAAGCCCTCATTCTGTCACTCAGAAACTTATTCTAGGGTCTGCCTGCCAGCTGAAAATCTTTGCCAGTGTGTGTGCGTGTGTAGCCCCTCCTCTCCGAAGTATAGTCTAGTAACCTACTGACGTTACAAGCGTGACTCAGAAATTAGGGAGATACATTTTTTATTTGAGAATGACCTATTTCAATAACATTTTCAATGCTAGTTAAGAATACTATACTTATCACGTTTCACATTGGATTTATTAACTACAAAAAAAGTGAGTTTATTTTTTTTCGGGTATTGCTCTGCACACACAAGCTTGTTAGCTAGCTAGCTGGTCCAACGTTAGGGTAACTTTCTGAAGTTCAATGACCTCAAAGTTCCTTTATAGAAGCCGCTCCTCCGTAGGTATAATTATGTGGGCCTAATTCAGATAATGCATATCATAACAACAAGCTGCCCAGCGCTTCAAGACAAAATTCCTGATACATCGCGCCCTTACACATGTCTGTCCAATGCATGCAAATAGCTTGCCCGCTCCATAGCAAGCTGCTCTATCCGCACAGATTGGTGAAGTAATTTAATGTCAAGCTAAATATATTTTTTTAATGATTTAAGAGGTTTAAAAGGGAACAGAAAGGAACGATATAAACCATAACTTTTGTTTTGTTTGAACCAGTTCAGAACTTTATTATTGCTGGTCGGAACAGTGGAACGGAACAAATAAAAATAATGGTTCGGTTCAGAATGAAACAATTGGAAAATAATTTTGGTTCCAACCCCTAATTAGGGGTTAAGGTTAGCTAACAAAGAAAGTAGCTAAAAAGTAGTTGCAAACTTGCTAATTAGATACAATTCTAAAGTTGTCCTTGACAACTAGGCCACCAAAGCGTTGTCGCACTAAGGCAAGGGTCTGAGCCCGGGTGGCGGCCAAATCAAATTTGTATTTATATAGCCCTTCGTACATCAGTTGATATCTCAAAGTGCTGTACAGAAACCCAGCCTAAAACAGCAAGCAGTGCAGGTGTAGAAGCACGGTGGTTAGGAAAAACTCCCTAGAAAGGCCAAAACCTAGGAAGAAACCTAGAGAGGAACCAGGCTATGAGTGGTGGCCAGTCCTCTTCTGGCTGTGCCGGGTGGAGATTATAACAGAACATGGCCAAGATGTTCAAATGTTCATAAATGACCAGCATGGTCAAATAATAATAATCACAGGCAGAACAGTTGAAACTGGAGCAGCAGCACGGCCAGGTGGACTGGGGACAGCAAGGAGTCATCATGCCAGGTAGTCCTGAGGCACGGTCCTAGGGCTCAGCTCCTGCCAGAGAGAGAGAAAGAGAAAATTAGAGAGAGCATACTTAAATTCACACAGGACACCGGATGAGACAGGAGAAGTACTCCAGATATAACAAACTGACCCTAGCCCCCCGACACAAAAACTACTGCAGCATAAATACTGGAGGCTGAGACAGGAGGGGTCAGGAGACACTGTGGCCCCATCCGATGATACCCCCGGACAGGGCCAAACAGGAAGGACATAACCCCACCCACTTTGCCAAAGCACAGCCTCCACACCACTAGAGGGATATCTTCAACCACCAATTTACCATCCTGAGACAAGGCCGAGTATAGCCCACAAAGATATCCGCCACGGCACAACCCAAGGGGGGGCGCCAACCCAGACAGGAAGATCACATCAGTGACTCAACCCACTCAAGTGACGCACCCCTCCTAGGGACGACATGAAAGAGCACCAGTAAGCTAGTGACTCAGCCCCTGTAATAGGGTTAGAGGCAGAGAATCCCAGTGGAAAGAGGGGAACCGGCCAGGCAGAGACAGCAAGGGCGATTCGTTGCTCCAGAGCCTTTCCGTTCATCTTCACACTCCTGGGCTAGACTACACTCAATCATATGACCCTCTGAAGAGATGAGTCTTCAGTAAAGACTTAAAGGTTGAGACCGAGTTTGCGTCTCTCACATGGGTAGGCAGACCATTCCATAAAAATGGAGCTCTACAGGAGAAAGCCCTTCCTCCAGCTGTTTGCTTAGAAATTCTAGGGACAATTAGGAGGCCTGCGTCTTGTGACCATAGCGTACGTGTAGGTATGTACGGCAGGACCAAATCCGAGAGATAGGTAGGAGCAAGCCCATATAATGTTTTGTAGGTTAGCAGTAAAACCTTGAAATCAGCCCTTGCCTTGACAGGAAGCCAGTGTAGGGAGGCTAGCACTGGAGTAATATGATCACATTTTTTGGTTCTAGTCAGGATTCTAGAAGCCGTATTTAGCACTAACTGAAGTTTATTTAGTGCTTTATCCGGGTAGCTGGAAAGTAGAGCATTGCAGTAGTCTAATCTAGAAGTGACAAAAGCATGGATACATTTTTCTGCATCATTTTTGGACAGAAAGTTTCTGATTTTTGCAATGTTACGTAGATGGAAAAAAGCTGTCCTTGAAACAGTCAAAAGAGAGATCAGGGTCCAGAGTAACACCGAGGTCCTTCATAGTTTTATTTGAGACGACTGTACAATCATTAAAATGAATTGTCAGATTCAACAAAAGATCTCTTTGTTTCTTGGGACCTATAACATGCATCTCTGTTTTGTCCGAGTTTAAAAGTAGAAAGTTTGCAGCCATCCACTTCCTTATGTCTGAAACAAAGGCTTCTAGTGAGGGCAATTTTGGGGCTTCACCATGTTTCATTGAAATGTACAGCTGTGTGTCATCCGCACAGCAGTGAAAGTTAACATTATGTTTTCATATGACATCCCCAAGAGGTAAAACATCTAGTGAAAACAATAGTGGTCCTAAAACGGAACCTTGAGGAACACCGAAATGTACAGTTGATTTGTCACAGGACAAACCATTCACAGAGACAAACTGATATCTTTCCGACAGATAAGATCTAAACCAGCCCAGAACTTGTCCGTGTAGACCAATTTGGGTTTCCAATCTCTCCAAAAGAATGTGGTGATTGATGGTATCAAAAGCAGCACTAAGGTCTAGGAGCACGAGGACAGATGCAGAGCCTCGGTCTGATGCCATTAAAAGGTAATTTACCATGGGCCTCCCGGGTGGCGCAGTGGTTAAGGGAGCTGTACTGCAGCGCCAGCTGTGCCACCAGAGACTCGCGCCCAGTCTCTGTCGTAACCGGCCGCGACCGGGAGGTCCGTGGGGCGACGCACAATTGGCCTAGCGTCGTCCATGTTAGGGAGGGTTTGGCCGGTAGGGATATACTTGTCTCATCGCGCACCAGCGACTCCTGTGGCGGGCCGGGCGCAGTGCGAGCTAACCAAGGTTGCCAGGTGCACAGTGTTTCCTCCGACACATTGGTGCGGCTGGCTTCCGGGTTGGATGCGCCCTGTGTTAAGAAGCAGTGCGGCTTGGTTGGGTTGTGTATCGGAGGACGCTTGACTTTCAATCTTCGTCTCTCCCGAGCCCATACGGGAGTTGTAGCGATGAGGCAAGATAGCTACTAAAAACAATTGGATACCATGAAATTGGGGAGAAAAAGGGGTAAAATTCAACAACAACAACAAAAATAAATAATAATTTACCACCTTCACAAGTGCAGTTTGGGGTGCACAAGTGCTATGATGGGGTCTAAAACCAGACTGAAGCATTTTGTATACGTTGTTTGTCTTCAGGAAGGCAGGGAGTTGCTGCGCAACAGCCTTTTCATTTTTTTTTGAGAGGAATGGAAGATACGATATAGGCTGATAGTTTTTTATATTTTCTGGGTCAAGGTTAGGCTTTTTCAAGAGAGGCTTTATTACTGCCACTTTTAGTGAGTCAGGTTGATAGAGAGCCGTTTATTATGTTCAACATAGGAGGGCCAAGCACAGGAAGCAGCTCCTTCAGTAGTTTAGTTGGAATAGGTTCCAATATGCAGCTTGAAGGTTTAGAGGCCATGATTATTTTCATCATTGTGTCGAGATATAGTACTAAAACACTTGAGTGTCTCTCTTGATCCTAGGTCCTGGCAGAGTTGTGCAGACTCAGGACAACTGAGCTTTGTAGGAATAGACAGATTTAAAGAGGAGTCTGTAAGTTGCTTTCTCATAATCATGATCCTTTTCTCAAAGAAGTTCATGAATTTATTACTGCTGAAGTGAAAGCCATCCTCTCTTGGGGAATGCTGCTTTTTAGTTAGCTTTGCGACAGTATCAAAAAGGAATTTCGGATTGTTCAGCAGTAAGGGCTCTTCGATACTGCACGGTACTGTCTTTCCAAGCTAGTCGGAAGACTTCCAGTTTGGTGTGGCGCCATTTCCGTTCCAAACCTGGAGGAATGGCCCACTCCAGGACCGTGGAGCGGACAGCGTCAGGCACAAACATCAGATTATCCAGGAAACCCCCAGGGTTCGGCTGCGACCGCTGCACCTCCCAGACCTGTTTCCTGATACCCCAGCTGAGTGCCGTCGCCAGGCATGAGGGTGAAGGATGGTCTCGGGCTCCGGGGTGGTATCCGTGGGGTTATAGCGGCGAGACAGGGCATCCGACTTGACGTTCTTGGACCCCGGGCCGGTAGGAGATGGAAAAGTTGAACCGGGTAAACAGCAGGGCCCATCTCGCCTGCCTGGAGTTGAGGCGCTTGGTGGTGCGGAGATACTCCAGGTTTTTGTGGTCGGTCCACACAATGAACGGATATTCCGCCCCTTCGTGCCAGCTCCTCCGTTCTTCCAATGCCATCTTCACCGCGAGAAGCTCCCGATTCCCCACATCGTAATACCTCTCCGTGGCGGTGAGGCGGTGGGAGAAGGCGGCGCAGGGATGCAGCTTAAGGTCCATGGCAGAATGTTGGGGCAGAACAGCCCCCACTCCGATATCCGAAGCATCGGCCTCCACCAAGAAATGACGGGAATGGTCTGGATGAACCAGGATCAGAGCCTTGGTGAAGCGCTGTGTAAGGTCCCGGAACGCCCGGTCCACGGCCATGGACCACGTGAACGGAACCTTGGTAGAGGTGAGGGAAGACAGGGGGTAGGCCAGGGTTCTGTAACCCCAGATTAAGGGGCGATAAAAGTTGGCGAACCCCAGGAAGCGTTCCAGCTGCACCCTGGACTTAGGCTGAGGCCAATCCACCACCGCTTTCACCTTCTCGGGATCCATCTTGACGCTCCCAGCAGAGATTATGTAGGCCAGAAAGGGAATGGTGGAGCGATGGAACTCGCACTTTTCTACCTTAACGAACAACTTGTTCTGCAGAAGGCGCTGGAGAAACTGCTGGACATGAAGCATGTGTTCTTGGGGGGAGTGGGAGAAGACGAGGATGTCATCAATGTATACGAAGACAAACCGGTTCAGCATGTCGCGTGGAATGTCATTCACCAGAGCCTGGAACACGGCAGGGATGTTGGTGAGGCCAAAGGGCATGACCAGATATTTGTAGTGGCCGCTGGCCATGTTGAAAGGCGGTCTTCCACTCGTCCCTCTCTCGTATCCGCACCAGGTGGTAGGCTTTACGTAGATCCAGCTTGGAGAACACAGTGGACCCCTGGAGCGGCTCGAAGGCAGAGGAAATGTGTGGTAGCGGATAACTGTTCTTTACAGTGATGTCATTGAGTCTCCGGTAGTCAATGCACGGGCGCAGGGTCTTGTCTTTCTTCTCCACAAAGAACCCTGCGCCGTGGGAGAGGAAGAGTGATGGATAAATCCAGTAGCTAGAGAGTCCCCAATGTAGTCCTCCATAGCCTAGGTTTCAGGTCCCGACAGCGAAGACAGACACCCCAGGGGCGGCCTGGTGCTAGGGACAAGGTCAATCCCGCAGTCAGAGAGGCGGTGTGGCGGAAGGGAAGTGGCCCGGGACTTGCTGAACACCCCGGAGATCCTGGTACTCCGTGGGAATGGCAGAGAGATCCGGGACCACCTCCGAGGGCACAGGAAGATGTTCCGGGGCAGGTTGCACCGACTTCAGACAATGGGTGTCGCAGAACGGACTCCAGCCCATGATGGCACCTGTAGACCAGCTGATGAGTGGGTTGTGTCGCTGGAGCCAGGAGAATCCCAAAACCATGGGGATCTGGGGGGACTTTATGAGCAGGAACTGAATTGTCTCTCTGTGATTCCCTGACACACGTAAGGTTGATGGGAGTGGTGTTATGGGTGACCCGACCTATAGAGTGCCCGTCCAATGCTCTAACATCCATGGGAATGGAGAGGGGCTGAGTGGGAATGTTCAGTTCAGAAGCCAGTGTGGCGTCCAAAAAGCTCTCATCGGCCCCAAAGCCAATGAGGACCCAGAGAAATTTGGACTGGATTCCCCACAGCAGAATGACATGAAAAGTTGTGCGAGTAAGGGAAGCAGAAAGTTCCCCATATGGCCCTCCAGAGTACTCGCTCCTACCGGTGAGCCTGGTCTTTTACCTGGCACGAGGACACAAAATGACCAAATGACCAAAATTCCCGCAATACAGACACACCCCCTGTGCTGATCCGGTGTTGCCTTTCCGCATGTCGACATCCCAGCCCTGCCTAGTTGCATGGGCTCAGAAAACAGTGCCTCGGCCCTCCTCTGTGACTCTTCTAGGAAGGTCGGAAAAACTTGGGTGCTCTTGGCTACGGTACCATCAGGGACTTCCGGGATGACTCGGAGGCGAGGTGGAATCTCTGGACGTGAAAGTGAAATCGAATTTCCTCTCCATCCGTCATTCCCGCAATCACCCATCGATGCGGATGGTCAAAGCGATGAGGGAGTCCAAATCTGTAGGTAACTCCCAAGCCGCAAGCGCATCCTTAACCTACTCCAAGACGCCATGCAGGAACATGTCGAACAGTGTTTCTGGGTTCCATGCACTCTCCGCTGCCAACGTACAGAAATTCACTGCATAGTCGGCCACAGCGCGGGTATCGTGCCGTAGCTGGATTGGCCTCCTGGTAGCTTCTCTCTGAGAACAGGGCATCAAAGACCTTCCTCACCTCTCCCACGATCCCCTCCAGGCTTGCGCATATGGCCGGCTGCTGTTCCCATACGGCGGTAGCCGCGTGAGAGCCCTTACAGACATCAGCATGATGTAGGCTATTTTGGAGCGATCTGAGGGGAAGGAGCAGGGCTGAAGCTCGAAAATGAGGGCACACTGAGCAATAAATGCCCGACAGGTGTTCGGCTCTCCATTAAAGCGTTCCAGAGGAGGTAACTGGGACTCCCGGGAAGGTGGAGTGGCCGGTGGGGCGGCACTGCTAACTGCCGAGTTGCCGAGGGGAGGTGGGGTTACCACCGTGGCAGGCTGCCCCCCAGACAACACGCGGAATTGCTCCAGCAGTATGTCCAACGCCCGGTCATGGCACTCAGCCAACGTTTGGACCCCCTCCATCAGCCAACGAAACAATTCCTCGTGCCTACCAATGGAGGCTCGTTGGGATGAGATGGCGTTGCACAGCTGGTCCGGGTCTGCTGGGTCAGTCATGGCCAGTTTGTACTATCAGGTATGAAGGGAAGACGCAGATGTAGACCACGTCGAATAAACAATAGTTTAATATTCCAACAGGGGCAGGCAATAGACAGGTTAAGGGAGGCAGGGGTCAGTAAACCAGAGGTGGGGCAACGGTACCGGACGGCAGGCAGGGTCAGGGGCAGGCAGCGTGGTCAGGCAGCCGGGCTCGGAGTCAGGACAGGCAAGGGTCAAAACCAGGAGGGCGAGAAAAGAGAGACTAGAAAAGCAAGAGCTGAGACAAAACGCTGGTTGACTTGAACAAACAAGACGAACTGACAACAGACAAACAGAAAACACAGGTCTAAACACACAGGGGATAACGGGGAAGATCACACAAAGACAGGTGAAACAGATCAGGGTGTGACACTCACCCACACAGTTGTGAAGAGGGCACGACAGTGCCTCTTCCCCCTCGGGAGGCTGAAAAGATTTGGCGTGGGCCCTCAGATCCTCAAATGGTTCTACACCTGCACAATTGAGTGCATCTTGACTAGTTGCTTCACCGATTGGTACGCGGCAACTGCAAGGCACCCGACCGCAAGGGGCTACAGAGGGTGGTGAGTTTAGCTCAGTACATCACTGGGGGCAAGGTCCCTGCTATCCAGGAACTCTATACCAGGCAGTGCCAGAGGAAGGCCATCCAAGCCATAGACTGCTCTCTCTGTTACTGTATGGCAAGCGGTAGCAGTGCACCAAGTCTGGACCTAGCAGAACCCTGAACAGCTTCTACACCAAGCCATAAGACTGCTAAACAAGACTGCTAAATAGCTAATCAATTTTAAAAAATCTTTAACATTGTTGAAAAAGGACCGTTAAGTAAGCAGTTCACTGTTGTATGATGACCAAACCAGCTGTGTGTATGTCATGCATGTTGATTTTGTCTATCAGACGCATTCATGACACACAGGTTAAAATACCATGATTTAATTTGGGGACAGGTCGAAACTCATATGAAACATTCATGGACATGTAGCTAGCTTGCTGTTGCTAGCTATTGTCCTGTGAGATAAACATTGAGATTAACACCGAGGTTGGAGCTAAACTAAAGGACAGGGCTACCCCACAAAGAGCTATAGTATACAATCCTAAGGCTATGACCAAGGGCAAGAATAAGTACAAGAAGCCTCGCTATGACCTTCGCTGTCATCAAACGAGCAAAAGGACAATATAGGAAAAAGGTGGAATCATACTGCACAAGCATCGACGACTGCTGCATGTGACAGGGCTACAATCCATTACGGATTACAAAGGAAGACCCAAACTGTGATCTGCCCAACAATGCCTCTCTACCAGAAAAACTCAATGCATTTTATGCACGCTTTGACAACAACAACATCATCTGGGTGTGAGGGCCTCTCGATCTCAGAGGTCAACTTGAGAAAGGTCTTTAATCAGGTCAGCAACGTAAGGCCGTGGGACACCAACGGTATTCCAGGGTGCGTTATCAGAGCCTGCGCAGAACAGCTGGAAGGCATATTCATGGTAATTTTCAACCTCTCCTTGTCCCAGTCTGTAAACTCCATGTTTTAAGATGACCACCATCATTCTTGTCCCCAGAACTCTAAGGCTTCATGTCACAATGACTACCACCCTGCAGCACTCAGATATGTAATTATGAAGTGCTTTAAGAGGCTGGTTGTAGCACACACTAACTCCACCATCCCAGATACCCTAGACCCACTCCAATTTGCATACCGCCCCAACAGATCCATAGATGACACAATCTCAATTGCTCTCCACACTGCCCTCACCCACCTAGATAAGAGGAATACCTATGTGAGAATGCTGTTCACTGACTACAGCTCAGTGTTCAATACCTTTGTCCCCTCCAAGCTCGTCATCAAGCTTAGGACTCTGGGTCTGAACACCTCCTTATGTGTGCTTAGTGCCTCCTGTATTCCCTGTTCATCAACGATTGAGTAGCCACGCACGACTCCAACACCATCATCAAGTTTGCTGACGACACGACGGTGGTAGGTCTGATCACCAGTGACGATGATTCAGCCTACAGGGAGGAGGTCAGTGATCTGGCAGTGTGGTGCCAGAATAACAGCCTCTCCCTCAACGTCAATAAGACCAAGGAGCTGACCGTGGATTACAGAAAACAGGAGGGGCCGAGCATGCCCCTATCCACATCAACGGAGCTGCAGTCGAGCAGGTTGAGAGCTTCAAGTTCCTCGGTATCCAAATCACTAAAGACTTAAAATGGGTCAAACACATGCGCACAGTCGTGAAAAAGGCGTGACAGCGCTTCTACCCCTTCAAGAGGTTGAAAAATGGGCCCTCAAATCCTCGAAACATTCTACAGCTGTACAATTGAGAACATCTTGACTGGCTGCATCACTGCCTGACATGGCAAAGGCACCGCTTTCGATCGCATGGCAGTATAGAGGTTGGTGAGGACAGCCCAACGCGTCACTGGGGCCGAGCTCCCTGACATCATCGTTAAAGACTACAACCACCCAAGCCAAAGACTATTTTCTCTGCTTCCACACGACATGCGATGCTGGTGCATCAAGTCTGTCACCAACAGGCTCTTGAACAGCTTCTATCCTCAAGCAATAAGACCGATAAATACAGTGCCTTGCGAAAGTATTCGGCCCCCTTGAACTTTGCGACCTTTTGCCACATTTCAGGCTTCAAACATAAAGATATAAAACTGTATTTTTTTGTGAAGAATCAACAACAGGTGGGACACAATCATGAAGTGGAATGACATTTATTGGATATTTCAAACTTTTTTAACAAATCAAAAACTGAAAAATTGGGCGTGCAAAATTATTCAGCCCCTTTACTTTCAGTGCAGCAAAATCTCTCCAGAAGTTCAGTGAGGATCTCTGAATGATCCAATGTTGACCTAAATGACTAATGATGATAAATACAATCCACCTGTGTGTAATCAAGTCTCCGTATAAATGCACCTGCACTGTGATAGTCTCAGAGGTCCGTTAAAAGCGCAGAGAGCATCATGAAGAACAAGGAACACACCAGGCAGGTCCGAGATACTGTTGTGAAGAAGTTTAAAGACGGATTTGGATACAAAAAGATTTCCCAAGCTTTAAACATCCCAAGGAGCACTGTGCAAGCGATAATATTGAAATGGAAGGAGTATCAGACCACTGCAAATCTACCAAGACCTGGCCGTCCCTCTAAACTTTCAGCTCATACAAGGAGAAGACTGATCAGAGATGCAGCCAAGAGGCCCATGATCACTCTGGATGAACTGCAGAGATCTACAGCTGAGGTGGGAGACTCTGTCCATAGGACAACAATCAGTCGTATATTGCACAAATCTGGCCTTTATGGAAGAGTGGCAAGAAGAAAGCCATTTCTTAAAGATATCCATAAAAAGTGTTGTTTAAAGTTTGCCACAAGCCACCTGGGAGACACACCAAACATGAACCCTGAACTTTTTGGCAACAATGCAAAACGTTATGTTTGGCGTAAAAGCAACACAGCTGAACACACCATCCCCACTGTCAAACATGGTGGTGGCAGCATCATGGTTTGGGCCTGCTTTTCTTCAGCAGGGACAGGGAAGATGGTTAAAATTGATGGGAAGATGGATGGAGCCAAATACAGGACCATTCTGGAAGAAAACCTGATGGAGTCTGCAAAAGACCTGAGACTGGGACGGAGATTTGTCTTCCAACAAGACAGTGATCCAAAACATAAAGCAAAATCTACAATGGAATGGTTCAAAAATGAACATATCCAGGTGTTAGAATGGCCAAGTCAAAGTCCAGACCTGAATCCAATCGAGAATCTGTGGAAAGAACTGAAAACTGCTGTTCACAAATGCTCTCCATCCAACCTCACTGAGCTCGAGCTGTTTTGCAAGGAGGAATGGGAAAAAATGTCAGTCTCTCGATGTGAAAAACTGATAGAGACATACCCCAAGCGACTTACAGCTGTAATCGCAGCAAAAGGTGGCGCTACAAAGTTAAGGGGGCTGAATAATTTTGCACGCCCAATTTTTCAGTTTTTGATTTGTTAAAAAAGTTTGAAATATCCAATAAATGTCGTTCCACTTCATGATTGTGTCCCACTTGTTGTTGATTCTTCACAAAAAAATACAGTTTTATATCTTTATGTTTGAAGCCTGAAATGTGGCAAAAGGTCACAAAGTTAAAGGGGGCCGAATACTTTCGCAAGGCACTGTAGCTAATAGCTACATGGACTATCTGAGTTAACCTTGTATCTTTATAGGGCACAGTGCCCTCTAAGCATACTCACAGGGCCCTACCCAATCACACACAAACACTCACTCCATCATCTGTTCACTCACACATCATGCACATACATTTATACTGATCCACCACACCCACTCACATAAAAGCTGCTGCTACTCGGTTTATCTTACATCCTGTTGACTAGTCACCTTACCCCTATACATATCTACCTCCATCACTCCAGTGTCCTTGCACATTGTAAATATGGTACTGGAACTGACCCTGTATAGTATTCTTACTTAGTTACTTATTTTGTTCTTCTTATTTCTCTTGTTTTTTTTCTAGTATTACATTGTTATTGATAATTGCATTGTTGTTTTTTTTGTTTGCAAGAAAGGCATTTCCGTGTACTTGTGCATGTGACATTCATTTTATTATTTTACCTGAAATGCATATGGTCAATTTTTTTGCTGGATTTTTGTAGAAGTTTGACCCATTTTGAGGAACACAAAATAGTGTGTTCTCTACTCCAACAATTAATTCACAGATAAAAGTGGAAACCTAGTTAGTTTTTGTTTGTTTTCTTTGATTAATCTCTCCTCTCTTCTTCTTCTTTGGACTTTATATGGTGGTTGGCAACCAACTTTAAGGTGCATTACCGCCACCAACTGGACTGGAGTGTGGACCGCGTTCATATTTCAATCATCCACATGGGTATATGCTCGTAAAAACCATTGAGTAGATGGGAGAGGTGGGACTTTCAGAGCGTTAAGCATCTAAAATTTTTGCGCCTGGCTACGCAGACGTCCGCGAGCAATTGGGATGAAATGATAAATTATAAAATGTACATTTATTTTGCAACGCTTGCACATGGTCTGGTCAGCATTTTAGTCAACCTTTTGTTTACGAAGCATGTGACAAATGAAATGAGATTTCTTATTTGATTTAATGTAACCATACCAAACGTAACATATCATACTAATTTGAGGTGCACAGATTTATATTTACTATGTTACTGTCACTGGGATGAGTGAGTGAATACATCCAGGCTGCTGATTCACAGAGAGCTGTGGGCCCAGCACCAGGAAATAAATGGATCCCGCCAATCCTGAACTACATCCGTGTCGTCCTCTAAAAAATAAATATTAAAATGGTAATCGATGAGCCGTGAATCATAAGACCAAGGTAAGCTATGTAATGCTGGTAAGATGGTGAGTAGTGTTATTGGTGAGGAGCAAATCCTTTCCACCATTCAGGAGATGAATTGCAACAGTAATACCATTAACTTGCACCCCGGATCACCAAATGCCATTTAATTGCCAATAGCAGCCTATTGTTTGGAGGGGTAAACACAGACTTCAGGCTGGGTGTGTGTGTTTCTGTGTGAGGGGGTGAGGGATGGAGGGGTAAACACAGACTTCAGGCTGGGTGTGTGTGTTTCTGTGTGAGGGGTGAGGGATGGAGGGGTAAACACAGACTTCAGGCTGGGTGTGTGTGTTTCTGTGTGAGGGGGTGAGGGATGGAGGGGTAAACACAGACTTCAGGCTGGGTGTGTGTGTTTCTGTGTGAGGGAGTGAGGTATGGAGGGGTAAACACAGACTTCAGGCTGGGTGTGTGTGTTTCTGTGTGAGGGAGTGAGGTATGGAGGGGTAAACACAGACTTCAGGCTGGGTGTGTGTGTTTCTGTGTGAGGGAGTGAGGTATGGAGGGGTAAACACAGACTTCAGGCTGGGTGTGTTTCTGTGTGAGGGGGTGAGGGAGGGAGGGGTAAACAGACTTCAGGCTGGGTGTGTTTCTGTGTGAGGGGGTGAGGGAGGGAGGGGTAAACACAGACTTCAGGCTGGGTGTGTGTGTTTCTGTGTGAGGGGTGAGGGATGGAGGGGTTTATGTTCGAGGGGGGCACAGTGTAGATGTCCGGAGAATGATGGCCCCCTCGACACACACTCATACACACGCACTCATACAAGCTAACACACGCTTCCACACACATGCGGTCCATGCCTAACTAAAGCCCCGCAGTAACTAGCTTAACTAAAGTCTTTAGGGAAAGTATATTCGGACAAACTCCTCTCTCCTTAATACCTGATTTGTTCAACAACATGATTTGGGGCGCGTCTATTCAGGGCTCTTTTGGGGCGAGTCGAGGTCTTAAGGCTCAGGGCTTGTACCTCGCGGTTATTGTGGGCTGTTTGGGGCTTGTCTCAAATCTCCTTGTGCGGGTGTGTGTGTGGACGCTCCTAATGCTGGCTAATGGGCTTCGGTGGGGTAATGGTCTCCTAGCTCCTTTTGAGGACCCCATGGAAAACAGCATAAGCTCTGTGGAAGAAAGGCTCCAGCCAGACCTTTCAGCCAGCCTTTTTTTTTATTATGGGGAAGAGGCCACCCTCCATCACCCCTGTTTTCACCCCAAATCTTCTCTCCATTCTCCCCCAAATCCCAGTCCCCGCTGACCCCCCCCCCCCCCCCCCCCCCCCCCCCCCCACACACCTTACCAAACCAGCAGCACCCCCTTTCCGACCTGCTTGCCCAAACCTGTCAACAATAGCCCCCTCTTCCAGAACCTACCTCAGTCCAGGACATTGCCCTCCATCCCCCCAGTCTTATCCAGCCAGTGATGACCCTGACAGCCATGTCCTGGGGAGGGCTAAATTGAATGTGAAATGCATGGTGGTTCCTCACAGAGTCCATTGTGCAAAGGGGGAGTCTGGGAGGCGAGCAGCGTCACCGGCACTCAGCGTTGATCGAGTTTGACAGCACGTCGGGAGGAGGCAAGAAAAACGTTTTATTTCTTTCATTCAAAACTGAAAGAGGGCCATTTTCAGCCCCCTCCTTTACCCCATCCCTCCACCCCTCCTCCTTCCTGCCTCTCCTCTTTTCACCCTGAAATTAAATAGGCCCATGCTTTCCCTGGACCATCTCCCTTGAGACTAGACTGGGGCAAATGACCTTTACTCTCCCTCCATATTTCTCGTTCTCCTCTCTGTATCCCTGTCGTGTTCTCCTGCTCTTTCACATCTGTACATCTCTCAACATTACTCTGTCAGTCTTTCTGTCGTTCTCTCTCCTTATCCCCTAAAAGAACATCCCCATTTTAGTTGGGTCTCAGATTGAGCCCATCCTTGAGCAGCCAGCAGGTTTAAATGCTCTTGACATCACTCTACTAAAGCACCAAACCTGAAGCATACTCACCGTCCACTTCAGTGTTTATGACCATCTCTTTCTCTCTCTCTTCCCATCCCTCTCCATCTCCAGAGCTCACATCATGTGATTGAGTCCTGGATGATCCTCTCCTTGACCTTGAGTGACTATTATGTCATAGGACATTGGTCTCTCTTCAAATGATTGTTGACTTCTTTACTGTGTGTTCGTAATGCCCGCTGTTGCCAATTTTCACATTGATAGACTGTTCCCGACTTTGATTTGAACACGGCAACATCTTGAGAGGAAAGTCATCATACATTTGTCCTGTGTTTTATAAGTATGTGCTTGTATTGTGTGTTTGTGTGTGTGTTCATTCTCTCAGTACAATATAAAAGTGATATTTGTTCTGTTCCGCTTGATGGCTGTCAGGCAGGTGGTCTCCTTCCCCTGGATGTGGCAAACTCCTCATTTAATGCAAATGACAGTCATCTAGAATCCAATGCATTTCTCATCGCTGCACATTGACTAATCAATGTGAAGTGCTGTGTAAAAAAACAACAACATTGCCTCCCTGTAATAGTTGTTTTTGACCGAGTCAAGTGCAGCTCCTAGAATTAATCCCAACCTGAGATTCAATTATGGGCGCCTGGCTAAGCAGAAGGGGGATAGCATCGTATGCTGTGGAGAGAGGAGTGTGTGTGTGCTTGTGTGTGCGTGCGTGCATGAATATGAGCATAGCTGGACATGAGATGGTCTCAGTCCAGCAGAGGAATTATAGGAAAGCTTATGGGATGGCCATAGGTCCCTGAACCCCATCGACAGGCAGAGGGGGCAAAGGATCTCCACACGCTGTCTCTCTGTGTCCTCGTGTCAATTCAGGACCCACCCATGTCAGCCTCCCTGGTCGTGCCCTGAGTAGCAAAGGCAGATGTGGAAGATTGGCTGGTAGAAATTCTGAGTTATAAAACCTCATTGTCACCTTTTTCTAATGAGGTCCCTGATCATCAGATCTGTTCTCAGTTCTGATTTTGCCCCATGAAGACGTGTAGACTTTGGGGTTGAGTGGGGAGGTGGTGGGGGTTGCAATGTGGGTATCAATGTGGGCTGACTTCATCAATGTGCATGAAGAGCCACGCTCCCCGGAAATGTGTTTCTGTTGTGCTGCTAGATGAGCATGTTTCAGTTCTGTGTTTGTGTGGTTGTGTTTCGAAAATATGTGGTGTTCATTATAAGGTGTCAGAATAGGTCTTTTAATTTGAATTTACATATTTTGTGTTGTTTAGATCTATCAACACCTCATTTGTAAATAATGATACATTTGGACATTGGATTAGTCCAACAGCCAACAAATTCATTTTTATTTACAAACTTTAGCTACTTTGTATTCCATAGAGAATATGATTTTATTTCAACGTTTTTGCAGAGAATGCATGCACGCAGACACATGCGCAAACACACACAACAAAGTTGATCTTCCCATCCAGCCCAAGGACATTGGTGCTGTCTCCCTCCCCCTGCTCTCCTCTTCCTGAAATACAACAGTGGGCTAATGACAACATATAAACACGGAAAAGGCAATTTAGCTCCCTCTTTTAGAACTACTTTGAAAATAAAGGAATTTTAATTATGGACACAATGAAAAGAAAAAAGGACTAAAAAGAGAACACTCACGCACAGTAAACACAGCTGAAACATTTATCTTCTGGTGACCAGTCTGTGTTTTTAGAACACTCATTTCATATGTATTTACTGCAGAGAGAGGGAGAGCAAGAGACAGAGAGGAAAAGGGTGAGTGAGGGGGAAGGAGGAAGAGTGATAGGAGGGAGGGGTTGAGCGAGGGTAGGGGGAAAGAGAAAGATAATATGCATATATTTAAAATATCCCCACCCTCCCAATCGAAAGATGCATTTTTATTAGGGAAATAATTTAGCTACAGACTCGAGAGGAGGAGGATGAGGGGATCATTTGTTGTTGGAGATTGCTCAGCGCCAACCACCAAAGACAACACTGCATTTCTCATTTAATTTATCTCTGAAAGAGAATGAAATGACATTGTGAAGTTCCTCTGGTGGGATAAAACCAACAACTACAAAACACAGTGATGAGTTAGAAACCCAATAATAGTGTCTGAAGACAGCCTCTGTGTCCTGAGAGCAGTAGTGTATGCTGGAGTAGTGGCAGGTTTCTGCAAGCTGGCTCCGGCCTTTCAATGGAGATTCTATGCTTGTATTTGTGATGACGTGTTAGGGTAAAGGTGTGAGGTTGAGAGATGGGTCATTACTGAAGTTGTTACACTTATAGTCAAGCCAAGTTTGTTTGTCATATGCACACGATACACGTGGTGTACACATTGCAATGAAATGCTGACTTGCAGGTTCCCTCTCAATAATGGGACAACAATAAGAAATAATAACACCATTTTTAATTTTTTTTTAATGAGGTCGCTGGTCAATAATAAGGATAGTTAGACGGATAGTCCACCTGCTCAATTAGGATACAAATAACAATAACGGCTACGCAAACACCATACAGCCTCATTTACAGGGTCAGGCCTGCATTAGCACTATACACTCTTATCCAGTGGTACACTATACAGCAATGGAAACAGAGAGCTTCTCAGATGGCTTAAACATGGTTTAAACAATGTTCTTCAAGATTAGGAGGAACACATGCATGTACAGTAGTTGGTGTCTGTAGGAATAAACAAACCATTGTGTTCAAAGTGTTCTATAATGAGGATTATGAAATGATTGAACATATGTCCCCTTCTAAGATGCATTACAAAAACACTTATAGGCATAAATAGGAAAAATGTTATGTGTACTGAAATTATCACAACAATGCTATTAACAAATCACACAATCCATTTCGGATGAGAACACCCACTCAAAGTCCACTGTTGATTTAACAATTACTCCTCCTCCACTGTTAGGTGAAATTGTGGGGAAGTGATGAATGTGGTGGTGCTGATATGTTGGCTGCCTGGGCCTTAAAACTGGCAGAGAGGATGTCCAGCGGGAGGCCGGTGTAAATGAAATATAATGAATCTATCACATCAATTCCAAATGAGCTACTGACACATTGCCTTTGATGCAGGCAGCCGCAGCACTGCTGTGTAGATCAGTATCAGCTCTCTGAATGAACGCTGCCTTCCACGCAGCCCCTGGGTTCCTCAGATGTAAACACTAACACTGGCCACCACTGTTATCCTCGATTGACTGACATTGATGTGTTTTGTGTGGATTGGAAAAGATAGCAAGGCAAAAGCTGCAAATCTCTGTTTGCAATGAGGAGAAAATTCCATAGGATTAATTTTGTGTAAGAAGGCTGCTCATGGCCCACCCCCCACCTTGTCCACATCTTCAGCTGTGAAGCCCGGTGTTAAAAGACCCAGAGGAATACTGTCTTTGTCATCCTGCCGTTTCTGGGTGAAGAATAAGAGAAGTTTAATCCCCATTGTCCAGGAGTCTAGGGGGGTCGGCGGCTGTAAAATGATCCAACCGGCCCACTAATCCACCCACACCCACTCGCCTCCACATCTAAAACACCCCACCTTCCCACAATGCAGCAGGCCCCAGACTTGGACCTCAATGTGCACATTCTAAAAAGGAAAATGGAGCAAAGAAAAAGTTGCAACAACAGAGTAGAATGGACATAAAGACAGTTGTACAGAAGATAGGGAGAGCTTTGTGGCGAGGGTGAGGTGGGGGAATGGCAGGTTCTCTGGCCCCTCAACACACCCCCTCTCTCCTGCCACTCACCCCCTCAGACCAAGCCCCTGTTGCTGTTGCTCTTTTGTAGGTCTCCCTGGTAACCAAAATATTCCCCAGATCTTCTGTATCAATTTTTCTGATTTTAAACCCACAAAACAGGAAAAGGGGACAGGACGGGTTCCTCTGCCAAATCTACATCAACTGATAAGGACATAAACGTCGCCATGCCATCCTCTCGCACTGTGATTAACAGATGACTGTTACAGGCTGCTTTGGTTTTCCTTTCTCATTTCAGAGACTGCATCATCTACCAAAGCTCTATGTCTAATTGAGGATACATACTTTTGTTAATCATGTAATGCACGCAAATCAAAATGTGAGGTCCCAAGTCTCATTTTATTACCTTCTTTGATAAATTAGAACTAATTGGGCAAAAATAAAGGAATTTGGACTTTGCATAGAATACATGATGACAACTATAATAACGATGATGATGATGATGATTCCAAGCCCAACAGAGAGTAAGGCTGACCTGGACACAGGTGGAGGACCTGGATACAGCCCTTAGTAGTGCTCTATTGGCCATATACCACAACCCCCTGAGGTGCCTTATTGCTATTAGAAACAGGTTACCAACATACAAATAACAGTAAACAAGTGTTTTTGCGTCAAACCCTTGGTATATTTTCAGCATCCAGGACCCAAACTACCCAGTTTATAATTATAGTATGAACAGTAGAGGGATACTGAAAGTTGGGCCTGCATTTCTCCTTGGTTCTGGTGTTCTGCGATGCAACTAAAGAGAGGATATTGGAGGAGAGGGAAAGAGAGAGAGTTGACAGAATGGGGATTTGGAGACTAATAGAGGTGAGAGGAGAGTGAACAGAGAAAAAAGAGGAGGTTAAGCATCGAGGCAGAGCCTTAAGACCAGAGTAATGACTCTCCACGCTGTGGCGTCCGGGGTACGCACGCCACCGTACACTGTTATGGATATGATGAAGTCAACCTGTAATTGTGTGAGAGGAGCTAGGGTGAGACAGGGTTGGGTTGGGTGTAGAGGAGACATGGAAAGGGGGTGGTGCGTGTGTCTGTGTGAGGGAGAGCCAGGAGACAGCCGTTTAAAATTCTGTTTCCTGCAAGTGAAGAGGCTAATCCTACCCCCATAATTCCCTGCAGCCAAACGCACCCCTCCTTCCTCAACATCACCACTCCCCCTTCTCTCTCTCGTTCTCTCCTGCTCTCTGTGTCTCTGTCTCTGTCTCAGTGCACACTCAGTGAGTGACAGCACAATGCCCAGGCCCTCGCATGCTTATCTAACGCTAGCAGATGGTCGACTTGGATCAATGCACACACGCCATGATCAATGGATGCGATAAAGAGCGGCGGGGATGGTACTCACTCCCTCTCTCCCTCTATCTCCCTCCCCTTACGCCCAGCCTCATGCCCCCTGCCCAATTGTTTCTCTCCTCAGCTCTGCCCGTCTGCATCTGCACTGGCACGTACCCAGCCTTGGGTCCCTGTTAGAGCGGGGTCCTGCTGATGGAGGGGGTGTCCAGTGTGCTGCCTGCTGTCTCTGCCTCCCTCTGTCTAATGCTCTCTGTGAGTGCTCTGAGCCCTCTCTCTCTCGCTCTCTCTATCAGGCTTATCATGAGATCACCGCTTCAGCTCCCTCCCTCCCTCCTGCCTGCTCTATTTTTCTGTCTCCCTCTCTTCTACAGTCAGTCAGCCTGGTCTTATCTACCTTGTCAATCTCCCACAGCTGTAGTCATTCTCTTTAGCCATACAGGGGGTACCCCAGTTATTCCCCTCTTTGCTCTCCCTGAGTGCCCCTAACCATTAACCTCTTACCATGTGATTTGACCCAGTATATAAATTGTACAGTGTTACCCATTGGTTTCTATCTTAACATAACTGTTCCATCCTTCGTCCCTTTTGTAGACAATAACATAACATCTTTCAGGGGATTTCAGAGAGGAACAGCCTTGTGAAGTAAATATAACTGGGTCAGATCTGGAGGAGGAGAAACTGGAACAGAACACTGACTGGGAGGAAGAGGTCCCACTGGGGACCATGGGAGGAATGGGACAGAACACTGACTGGGAGGAAGAGGTCCCACTGGGGACCATGGGAGGAATGGGACCGAGCACTGACTGGGAGGAAGAGGTCCCATTGGGGACCATGGGAGGAATGGGACAGAACACTGACTGGGAGGAAGAGAATACAGGGTGTGTGCTGCTAGAGAAATATATTGTAGACACTGAAAGCAAAGACACTACTCAGAAATATACAGTGGCATCCTATTCACCAATAACACAATGTGATAGGAAGTAACAAACCTGACCTCCTGCCTCAGAACCAGGGAATGAGTATGGCCCTATAAAGCAGTGCAGTATTCTCACCCTCAGACGGAGGGGTAGGTGACTTGTCAGCTGTATAAACTTTGTGCAAGTGTAAGCTTCCCCTTTTCCTTCTCCCTTAAGGAATTTTTACTTGGCCGTTGGTGATGTAATGCTGTTCATAATAAGCCCATTAAAGCCTTTCTCTGTGCTGATGGAAAACGCAGTGGCAATATGGACACCTCCGCTATTTATACCTCTCAAATCCTCATGCATATTCACACAGTGCAGAGACGGGGAAAGAGCAGGCAGACAGCCTGACAAATAAGTGCCTGGATTTAATTTCTTTGGGAGCCTAAGCTATTTCAGCTTGCTGGGGCCCTTTCCCTCCTCACACTAAAGATGGCCGTGGCCTCATCTATTCTCTGGGCCTCACTGCTTTCATTCGCCTTCAGTTAACATGATCAAGAAAAGTTTGTGTGCGAGTGTGACAGAATTGAGAGAGGGAGAGAGACCAATGATATTATCAATGATATTATATTACTTTTCTTATTATACTGTGAATCCTCAATAAGAAAGGAAGGATTACCATCTTATCTCAAATAACTGGTGGGTATCAAGAAAACAGGGAATCCCCAATAGGAAAGGTATTGAAGACCATGTGAAACCCCTAGTGGAGTGAGAGGGGAGCCCAACGGGCTGACAGAGGGAGGGCTAGGCAGCCTTTCTCTCAGGCCTGGCTGTCCCTGGATCTGCTACTGAATCTGGACACACAGTCTAGCTGGCCACACTGAGCCCCACTCAGCTTTTGTCACATGAGCTGGGGCCTGCTCCCCCTCTGTCCCCCTCAAGCCTTAATCCTGCTTAATTTGAGTGCAAAGAAATTCACATGTGCCAATAAGAACATTTACAGAGTACACTGCGTCCATTTCCCCTCCCGAAAATAAAACGCAGCTTAATCACTAAGCATTATTGATCTCTCAACTAGATAGTATGAGAGACGGTGCCTCTAAAACAGTGCACACTTACAAATACAGGCCACGCTACAGTGATTTTTTTTTATTGGGAATCCATTAGCGTGGCTGCAGAGTCTTGGCAGGGAGTCGGTCTCCACTCCTCAGCACTCTCTGTGTTTTGATGCTGTGTGTGTGTCTGTGCATGTGTGTGCCTGTGTGTATGGTAAGCCTCTCAGTGTTGTGCTTTCCCCAAGAAGTGTTTAATTGCTCATGAAAAGGATCATCTGTAAAGGTAGCACAGCGCGTTATAATGCTGCTGCTGCCGCCACCGTTAGCAGGCGTAGCGCTGGAGTGAATCAGAGCAGAGCGTACAGTACGTGTGTGTGTGCCGTGGGGCAGAGAGATGTAGAATTGCAGATTCCTCCCTCTGCTGATTTGAACACCTCTGTACCGTGGGTGGGCATGAGGCAGAGACAGAGCAGTAGGACGGTTGGCCACCCAGTAGCTGTTACTTCACACTCCAGTGAAAGGTAGTCATTAGTTCAGACACAGCTCTACTGACAGAGGTAAAGCCATAGGCTGCTGTAGTTGAAAGCTTTGATGAAATAATTTGCATTGGTGTGACTGTTTATTTCTGCTTTTGTGCCTAATCAGTATGATGTTTTTGAGTTCACATGCAAGTAAAGAATGTTTCTCACACAAACCCACAGGTAAGTGGAAATGTAGAAAATGTCTTCTCAGTCCCCAGTTTGTCACAATACATTTTACCCTACGTTATGTCTCTCAGATCATGTTGGCTTGTAGTTTTGCCTTGCTTAAGTGGAACTGCGTTTATGCAATATGAAATCTTATTCAAATCTGTTCATATACACTCTCAGGAAGAATATGACACTTTTTCTGATAAGCGAGTGTTTAGATACGGTCATTTTCAGGTTCATAAATTCTTAGAATGTTTGGGAATGAGGTATACTAAGGCATTTGTGAATATTCTACAGCAATAGAGAGTGGGAAAGCAGCTGTGCGTTTGGACAATTAACAGACACGGCAGTAAATAAAATCTAATAAAAACATGTCATGTCCAGGACCGGAGTCTACACAGACCGGTGTGCCATAGCCAATCAGAGCTACAGTAGGCCGTTATGCAAATAACCCATTTGCCATTGGGAGGCTGAGTTTGTGAAAAAAAGATGGCAGAAGCGGATGATTAAGTGGATTCTGAATCTAATGGCGGTAGAATCAATGAGAATTGGAATATTGTCCAAAAGAAAGGAAAACGGAGCAAAGTAGAGTACAGTAATGAGAATGTCACTTCGTATCAAGTAGGAGTACAGTTTGTAAATGAGGAGCAGCTGATCGAATTACCAATCTTGAGGAGTCCATTTGAGATATCCAAACTGGTGGAGAGAGTGCTGGGTAGAATGAAGGCTATAAGGACCACAGGAGGCAGGCTGATTTGGATTTGTTTTGTGCTTCTGCGGATCAGATGAAACGTGTGTTGCGTCTCACCCGATTTGATAAGTTTGAAGTGTCGTGTGTGTCTCTTAGGAACAGGGCACCCCTCAAGGGGGTTATATCTGGAATCTCGTGGGAAGTAGATGTTGAAGAGATTAAACATATTCCTGGAGTGATTGATGCACGTTGGATGAATCGTGTGGTGAAGGAAGAAAAAGTGAAGAGTCTATCTGTTCTTTAGTTTTTTGATGTGGAGTGTCTCCCTACTCATGTGCATTTAGGGAATATTAACTACAGAGTCAGAGCACTTATTTTGATACCAACGGAGTGTGATCATTGTAAAGCTTTTGGTCATGTTTCAAGTTTTTGCAGAAGGGAGAAGCCGAGATGTCCATGTTGTGGAACATTTCATATGTGTTGTGAAAGTGATTAAAATATGACATGTTGCAATTGTGGTGGGTAGCATGAAGCCATGTCTTCCTAATGCCCCACAAGGGTGAAAGGCAATGAGCTCTCTCGTCAAACAGCATCCAAACAGCAGACGTTTGTGGCACTACTGCTGGTGCTTCTGCTCCATCTGATCCCTCTTCTTCCTGTTGCCCTGGTGCCTGAGCCAGCTGACTGCTGGGGCTGTCCCATCCTGCTGCTGAGGTTATTCTTTGAAGAGCCTCATCAAATGCTCTGGCATCACTGAAGGCTAACTTCTTAAACCTGGGGTCAAGTGTAGCGGTTTCTGATAGCACGTGATTATATTCCATTCTGTGGAACTTTCGTCCATTGATGAATATAGGGTGTCCATCATCAACTCTGTCACATGTCCTGTGATTACATTTGCTTCTCTCTGGCGGCTGGCTGTGATTCGCTGCAGACCCTTACACAGGAGTATCATTTTTGAGGCTGTCACAGCTGAAAAGAGAGAACAGTAACTTATTAGTTCAGCTTCATGTTTTATCTACTGATACTACATTCTCATCTACTGCTCATGTACATATATAATACTGGATTAAATGTAGTAATAACTGCTTACTGTACCTCTCTCCACTGACCTCCACAGTGACCTGCTCAAAGGGTTCCAGGACTCTGCACACCTCCACCTCCCATTCCTTTTGGGTCAGAGCCTCAATGGCCAAGGTAGAGATGATGGCATCCTTTGACTCAAGAAACCGCTTCAACATATAAATGTTGAATTCCACCTTGTAGTGCAGTCTTGTTTAGGCCTCAGCTCAGGCATCCCCATCTGGCATGTGTAGACTTTAGTTTTTCAGCACCTACTGTGCTCCTGTGGAAGTATTCCACAGCTGCTTTCACTTTGTCCACAGTGGGCTTCATCACCTTCAGATTATCTCCTACAATCAGGTTGATTGTGTGGGCAAGACATGGATGATGGGTTCATTTAAACATTTTCATGGCTTTGGATATGTTAGCTGCATTGTCGCTAACACAACCGACCACGTTTCCATCTACTTGCCATTTTCTGGCCACTCTCAACAGCTCCTCTGCCAAGTTCTCTGAGGTGTGTCTGTCGCTGAACTCAAAGCAGTCCAGGAGACAGCTAGACATCGATAAGCCTGTGTGCTCTCGTATTGTTGTGAAATAAGTGATTTGGAAAGGGGTTTCCTGCTTGGAATTGTGTCCATTGGATTTAGACTATTGCTATAATTTTGAAAACCTCTGTCCTCCACGATCGAAAATGGCTGGAAATCGGTGGCAATCATTTTAGCCAATGCAATATCAATTTTAAACTGGTCCATAGAAGACTGTGTTGCTGTGGGTTGTGGAGTAGGCCTACTTGACTGAGTGGAAACATCTCCACGTGTGGAGGTGCTGGCTCCACCACTATCACTAGCAGGCCCGCTAGTTTCTCGAAGCTCTGCTGCAGCTAGCTTCACAATTGGGTGCAAAGTCGCATATGCCGGTGTAGGTTGTGCATAGAACCGGCTTAATATGAGATTTTGTTTTGGAAAATTCGACACTGTGCTCTACATTATTAAAATGCATCCAAATGCTACTGTGCTTCCGACTCATTTTCCAGCTGTCCTTCCTCTCTCTCCTCGGCTGCTAAAAGTGTGTGACAGAGAGTTAGTTGGCTGACGCATCTTTGGTTCATTGGTTGACACTGCATGTCTGATTGACAGGAACAACAGGTGAGGCTGTTAGTCTGAGCAGACAGTCAGAACGAACGTCATTTAGGCCTATATTATTTTATTTATTTTTTTGTTCTTTGAATTAGTTAATTCTATTCATTTAAATCTTGATTTTAACTTTTTTAGATTTTTATAAATAGATTTGGCTCTTCTGATATGCGAGCCGGCTCCCAACGTTCACCTACAAGAGCCAGCTCTCAGAGCCGACTTGTTCGCGAACGACCCATCACTAGTAGATAGGCCTTGACCGCAGGCTGCAGGGGTTGCCTTTCAGAAGCAGGATCCTGACATTGTAAATGTTAAGAAGGTGGACTTTGTGGCCTATATAGCTATTGTGATAAATGGCACAGCCAAGGTGGAGAGAAGGTCCAGGAAGATAGAAATAATTGTGGAAACGGCAGAGCGGTTCCTGGGGCTGAAAGATTTCTCTGCCAAGGAGTTACATGGAATATTGTCACAAGCCGTACCACCCTCTCAGGTCCTAGAGCCCGAGAAGGGAGATATGGAGAATTGAAAGAGTGGGAGTTTTGTTTTGTCAATGTACTATTTTTATTTGGGTGAATTAAGTTAGTTTCCCTATCACATAGATTCTTTTTTTTACCTTGTTTTGGTTTCAATCCGTCCAGGCAGAAATACACCTTTTTAGATTGTCATAAAACCCACAGAAGAAGAAGAACCCATTTGCCACACAGCCTGTCATAATTCCCTTTGAACTGGACTGTGTGTTTACAGGCAGTAGAGCCTGTCATCATTCACTTTGAACTGGACTGTGTGTTCACAGGCAGTAGGGCCTGTCATCATTCACTTTGAACTGGACTGTGTTTACAGGTAGTAGGGCCTGTCATCATTCCCTTTGAACTGGACTGTGTGTTTACAGGCAGTAGGGCCTGTCATCATTCACTTTGAACTGGACTGTGTTTACAGGTAGTAGGGCCTGTCATCATTCCCTTTGAACTGGACTGTGTGTTTACAGGCACTAGCAACAGCGTGGCTTTAGATCATTAGAACACATTCGTCAAAAGCCACAAAATTGGCCTGAATGGATTTCTGCAAATATATAAACACCACTAGAGTCCTCTTACATTTGTGAACTTTACAGTCCTATTGATCAAACAACCATGAAAAGGTAGGTTCTCTCTCCCTTAGTTATGTGCATCAACAACAACAAGATCACAACTAATGCCAGAGCGAGATGAGATGATCTAACGAGGGAACATTAAATAAACCCTCAAACTTTTTCAGCTAGTTGGCCGTCAACGTTGAACTGATAAAGGATGGGGAATAGTAGCCTGCTCGCCCATCTGCAGCTTGCCTGCCAATGCATCCCAACCCATGTTTTGACAATGAATGGGAACTTGCCTACCTGCCCGCCCATTTGATCAATGCCAAATACATTTGATTGACAACTAGCTAAGGGTACGTTCATAAATTGACTCCAGTGTGTCAGAGTGCACTCTGGGTCGTTAGTCAATTCAGAGCACACACTGCATGATTGACACTGGATGCTCTGGCCAAGGAGTAGGGTTGATCCAAGCATTCCTCACAGCAGCAGTCAAGCACCCAAGCTAACTGGCTAAAGTTGGCTAGCTTGCTAGCTAGATACATCAAGACACAAATGAGAGAACATTTCACTCTGACCATTTTACTCACCCTAGCAGAGCTGGTTAGCTAGGCTGTTTACATGTTATCTAGAGCATTCCTGACTTACTGTTACTTTTTTGTTTACTGACACCAGTCATATTCAGCGGGTGTTGAGCGTTTGTAAATTCATCACTTACTCTGCACTCTGGCACACTCGGTGTGATCTGAATCAGAGTAGATAGCCAGGGGGAATTTATGAACACAAGAAATATGCTAACTGGATAACAGTTGTTCAAGTTCCGTATAGCTTGCAAAGCGACTACATTATTTTTGCTAGCTAACCAAATTACACCTGCATCTAGCTGTAGCCACCGAAAAACGGGGAAAAAGTAGATCACTCACACACTCCTCCAATGACATGACATCCTCCCAGCAGCTAGCTAGCTAACGTTAGGCTCTGTGTTTTTAGCTTGCTAAATAAAGAGCTACATGAATAGAAACGCTAGCCTATTAGTCACGTTATGACTGACTTGTGATCATTGCCCATGCTATTTTGATTGTATTGACATTCCCAGCCTTAGCTTTAAGTTGTCAGTTTTTGTTCAAAATATTGAGTCATTAAAACTGAAACAGTGCATCCCATATGGGTGGAGGCAGCAAACAATTTACCAGGCCAGCTGTGATTTACAACCTAATAGCAATATGTTTTGGACTACCAAGAAAAGTATTGGTGAATTAGCCAACGAATGAACAATTGGCAAGCTAGCCAACGTTAGCCAGATAGCTTGGGTGCTTGACTGCCGTTGTTTGGTCCGAATGCTCTGATCAACCCTACTCCTCATCCAGTGTGCGCTCCGAGAGTGAAACGTTCTGAATTTATGAATGGACAATCTGACAACCTCTGAATTTACCAATGCCCAGAGCACACTGTGAGCGCCCTCTGGCACTCCAGATTGAATTTACGAACAGACCCAAAATTAGTTTTGTAGCATAAACCTGGAATTATATATATTTTTGACTGATTATTATGATTATCTGTTTGTTTCATATCTGCAAAGTAGTTAAAATGCTGTCAGTTCCACTATAAGTATTTTCCTTAATTTTTGTATTTTCATTGTGAATAGTATTTTACTGGCTAGAGCTCACATCACAGCAATGCTTCCCCTCTGAAAACACCTACTCATTCCAGAACTGATTCATTCCTGTCTAATTCAAATTCCTGGGGGATTAGGGACATCTAATTTGGTGATATCACCGTCATGCACACTTTAATGTTGTATTCAACCAACATTCCCTTCCCCCCCATCACAGCGCCACAAACACAGAACCTTAACACCACTCCTGATCATATTTGACATGTTTGGATGAGCAGTTCTGGTCCTCAAGACTAACACATCCTATGTGATGAAGGCATGGTGAGGGACAAAAAGACCAGGGGGACTAAAAGCCACAACAAAACCATCAAACAAAAAATTGCAGATCGGGAATGAATGAGAGTGAGGGACACAGTGGAGCAGCATAAGAACACTGATGGATCCAGATGAGAGAGAAAGGGGAATAGCAGGACCATAAATAGGCATTACGCAGTGGCCCCATTTCAGGCACTGCTTCTGACTCAACCTCCCTGTCCCCCTACCTCCACTCCAGCCCCCTCCTCCTATTACCACTGGCAACATTGTTTCCCCTCCAACCCTCCAGACAAATACAGACAAATACCACAAAGCTCCTTTTTTCATTTGTTTAGAGAAGCAGTGGTGCTTCATATCATTTTCATAACTCACTAGTGTTGGTGTGGTTTGCCCCAGCTCCAGGCCCTGTCGGCTGGGACATGCAGGGTGGCCTGACAGTGATGGATGGCTGTGAGCCTGGTACCAATAAGGCCCTCTTGAGAGGTCCATATAGAGGTCCATATGGGGCCCTGGGAGACGGGCCCGCCGGGGCACCCACTTTAATTTAAATCCCCAGAATCTGGCAGCCAGCTATGACGCTTGCCCTGCGTCCATCCCAGACCACCGCCTGCAACCAGCCTCACTTTTGTTCCAGGGACCCACAAGTTTTTCCCCTTAATTAATTCAACAGAAAGTAATTAAACCTTTGCTTTCCACCAATGTGCCTTTTCTGCCCCCACCCCCACGCACCACAAAGGAAAGGTACGATGGAGACGGGGGCGCGAGAAATTAAGAACACTCTGTGCCAAATGACTGTCGGAAGCAAAACAATAATAGCCCCCTGAGTCACCGGGCTCATAATAAAGGAATAACAAGACCAGGCAGAGAGCTGAGATGAATGCACTGTGGCGGCCACCGGGTCTCATTGTTCCGTGGCGAGGTGGAGGCTGTTAAGGTGGAAGGCCCCAGCCACAAGCCCAGCTCTTAATGTGCTGAGGGGTGTAAGGCGTTAGGGGTGCATGTTGTTTTGGCCGGAGGGGCAATAATGCACTTGGCAGCGTCTCCTCTCTTCTCCTCCACTCTACTCAGCACTTTAAAGCTTTCATAAAAACGTTGAAAAGAAATGTCCTTCTCTTTTCACAATATACAGTACTCTTAATAAAAATCTTTAATGGTTTTTCGTTCAAGAGAAGCATGTCCAGAGCCATTCCCCAAGGAAAATATAAACCAGATTTGATGCTAAATTAGCCAGCCTTAAATAAATAATAATTAAGATGCTGGACACAGAATGGACCTCTAACAGTGAGCATGGGTCCTCCATGAGTCCTCTTCATTTGTCAGTCGATATTCTTCCATTTTTGGAGCATTTTTGCCCTTCACCCTGAAGAGGCCCTGGTTCCCATGTCTGACCCCAGTGTCAGTGGGCCATATCGCTAACAGGAGGTTCAGCATGTCAGCACCTCACATGATACACTTATAACAAGCCATCTCACCACATGCACATATAGGCCCTGACGTTCATTTGCTCACAATGTTGTACGAGACCGTTACCAACATCTCTTCTCCCCTAAGCTTTCAAGCAAGTCATCTCTGCCTGCTAATAAGGAGAGTGAGTTTGAAGATGTTAAGGATGGTGTCTAGGGTTGCCTGTGATGTTTGTGAAGTTAGGAGAAGTGATGGTTAAGCCCATGTCTTTGAACTACGGTGTTGGGTCAGACAGCCAAGGCAGATATTTGCACAGCAAATATTTTAATCCCTAACTAATCACTTGGTGAGTCCAGTGTGGGTGGAGGTTTTGGGGGGGATGGAAGGGTACGGGGGGCAGCCATGGTGGCCTAGCACATTCCTCATGTCAATGACGCCTTTGTTCCAGGGGATTGTAGGAAAAGTCAAACAGGGTGACCTCCGGAGTGGGCCACTGGACGGCCAGAGCTGTCGACTCAATGCTCCCGCTCCGCTTCCAGCTAGGCCACGTGGATGCATGCACGCGGCACCCACACACCCACAGCCATGCTAGACAAGGCACAGTCCATGGCCCCAAGGCCAAGCTTAGTTAGTTGTCCAAGGGTCCTATTCCATAGGATGCCTAATGTTTTCTGAATGCCAAAGGTGTGTTTTGGAAGACATTTTTCAAAGTACCTCTCACTATTTCCACCTAATGACATCTATTGCTCTGGGTTGGACAAACTAAGCAGATGATTAATGGTCTTGAAAAGGCACTCACATATGTAAAGGATGCAACGCTGCTTGCTTATCACCAATTCCTCCTGATTCGGCTCACATGAGGCTCAAACCCAGGAACTCTGCCTTGCTAGCACACTTGACCACCCTCCTGAAGCATCTTACCATCAGCGCCACGCGAAAGGCTAGCTATTTAACAGAGTAATTTCACACATCCCCATGTGCTACACACAAACACACTTAATACGACACGTATCAGCATCCTTCTGTCAGACGTTTGGTGAAAGAGGAAACGAGAGACAGCAGAAAAAAAGAGAGGTTGGAGAGAACCATCTCCATATTCACCATTCAACCGTGCCTCATATTGCCGAAGCACTCCGCCAGATCACAACCCACTAACTGATAGAGAAACAAATTAAGGAAAGGCTGTTCAAATAGATATGCTTCTAAAGGAGATTTAAAGAGTGGAACTGATTGTGCATGTTTGATTCTGGCGCTTCAGAGCCCTCTCCCAGGGGGCTTGGCTTTCAAAGCTGGGTGACTCGCACACAGAAACAGTCCATTAACAAAGGTTCAGGTCTCCTCAGTGCCCGCCTCCCTCCTCCTCACTTACACCAACCTCCTCTCCCTCCACACCAGCCTTCTCATAAGAGGCAGGCCATCTCTTTCTAATGACGTCCCAGGGAGCTGTGCTTTGACAAACAGGCTGGGGACCTGTTCCAAGTAGAGCAGGATCTGAGTGTGGTGAATATAGGGCCAGAGTTACAGTCCTGACTACGATGACTACTGATTCAGTAAAGCATTTGCATTGGCTTAAATAAGGTGCTTTACTATTTATTGCAATCAAAACAATAGTTCCAGGGGTTGATTATAGGTTGAAAGGGGGAGAGAGACCATTGCCCATACACAGAGGGTACTGAGCAGCACAGAGCAGTAGCTCGGCCACTGTTTCCCTGGATTAGAGAGTCATCAAATCAAATGCATTTATATAGCCCTTCGTACATCAGCTGATATCTCAAAGTGCTGTACAGAAACACAGCCTAAAACACCAAACAGCAAGCAAGGCAGGTGTTGAAGCACTTTGGCTAGGAAAAACTCCCTAGAAAGGCCAAAACCTAGGAAGAAACCTAGAGGGGAACCAGGCTATGAGGGGTGGTCAGTCCTCTTCTGGCTGTGCCGGGTGGAGATTATAACAGAACATGGCCAAGATGTTCAAATGTTCATAAATGACCAGCATGGTCAAATAATAGGTCTGGGACAGGTATCACGTCCGGTGAACAGGTCAGGATTCCATAGCCGCAGGCAGAACAGTTGAAGCTGGAGCAGCAGCACGGTCAGGTGGACTGGGGACAGCAAGGAGTCATCATGCCAGGTAGTCCTGAGGCACGGTCCTAGGGCTCAGGTCCTCCTCCGAGAGAAAGAGAGAATTAGAGAGAGCATAGTTAAATTCACACATGACACCGGATAAGACAGGAGAAGTACTCCAGATATAACAAACTGACCCTAGCCCCACGACACATAAACTACTGCAGCATAAATACTGGAGGCTGAGACAGGAGGGGTGGGGGTCACTGTGCCCCCTTCCGATGATAACCCAGACAGGGCCAAACAGGAAGGATATAACCCCACCCACTTTGCCAAAGCACAGCCCCCACACCACTAGAGGGATATCTTCAACCACCAACTTATCATCCTGAGACAAGGCAAAGTATAGCCCACAAAGATCTCCGCCATGGCACAACCCAAGGGGGGGCGCCAACCCAGACAGGAAGATCACATCAGTGACTCAACCCACTCAAGTGACGCACCTCTCCTAGGGATGGCATGAAAGAGCACCAGTAAGCCAGTGACTCAGCCCCTGTAATAGGGTTAGAGGCAGAGAATCCCAGTGGAAAGAGGGGAACTGGCCAGGCAGAGACAGCAAGGGCGGTTCGTTGCTCCAGAGCCTTTCCATTCACCTTCACACTCCTGGAACAGACTACACTCAATCATATGACCCTCTGAAGAGATGAGTCTTCAGTAAAGACTTAAAGGTTGAGACCGAGTTTGCGTCTCTCACATGGGTAGGCAGACCATTCCATAAAAATGGAAAGCCCTGCCTCCAGCTGTTTGCTTAGAAATTCTAGGGACAATTAGGAGGCCTGCGTCTTGTGACCATAGCGTACGTGTAGGTATGTACGGCAGGACCAAATCAGAGAGATAGGTAGGAGCAACCCCATGTAATGCTTTGTAGGTTAGAAGTAAAACCTTGAAATCAGCCCTTGCCTTGACAGGAAGCCAGTGTAGGGAGGCTAGCACTGGAGTAACATGATCAAATTTTGGGGTTCTAGTCAGGATTCTAGCAGCCGTATTTAGCACTAACTGAAATTTATTTAGTGCTTTATCCGGGTAGCCGGAAAGTAGAGCATTGCAGTAGTCTAACCTAGAAGTAACAAAAGCATGGATTTCTTTTTCTGCATCATTTTTGGACAGAAAGTTTCTGATTTTTGCAATGTTACGTAGATGGAAAAAAGCTGTCCTTGAAACAGTCTTGATATGTTCGTCAAAAGAGAGATCAAGGTCCAGAGTAACGCCTAGGTCCTTCACAGTTATATTTGAGACGACTGTACAACCATTAAGATTAATTGTCAGATTCAACAGAATATCTATTTGTTTCTTGGGACCTAGAACAAGCATCTCTGTTTTGTCCGAGTTTAAAAGTAGAAAGTTTGCAGCCATCCACTTCCTTATGTCTGAAACACAGGCTTCTAGCTAGGGCAATTTTGGGGCTTCACCATGTTTCATTGAAATGTACAGCTGTGTGTCATCCGCATAGCAGTGAAAGTTAACATTATGTTTTCATATGACATCCCCAAGAGGTAAAACATCTAGTGAAAACAATAGTGGTCCTAAAACGGAACCTTGAGGAACACTGAAATTTACAGTTGATTTGTCAGAGGACAAACCATTCACAGAGACAAACTGATATCTTTCTGTCAGATAAGATCCAAACCAGGCCAGAACTTGTCCCTGTAGACCAATTTGGGTTTCCAATCTCTCCAAAAGAATGTGGTGATCGATGGTATCAAAAGCAGCACTAAGGTCTAGGAGCACGAGGACAGATGCAGAGCCTCGGTCTGATGCCATTACAAGGTCATTTACCACCTTCACAAGTACAGTTTCAGTGCTATGATGGGGTCTAAAACCAGACTGAAGCATTTCGTATACATTGCTTGTCTTCAGGAAGGCAGTGAGTTGCTGCGCAACAGCCTTTTCTACATTTTTTGAGAGGAATGGAAGATTCGATATAGGCCGATAGTTTTTTATATTTTCTGGGTCAAGGTTTGACTTTTTCAAGAGAGGCTTTATTACTGCCACTTTTAGTGAGTTTGGTACACATCCGGTGGATAGAGAGCCGTTTATTATGTTCAACATAGGAGGGCCGAGCACAGGAAGCAGCTCTTTCAGTAGTTTAGTTGAAATAGGGTCCAGTATGCAGCTTGAAGGTTTAGAGGCCATGATTATTTTCATCATTGTGTCAAGAGATATAGTACTAAAACACTTGAGTGTCTCTCTTGATCCTAGGTTCTGGCAGAGTTGTGCAGACTCAGGACAACTGAGCTTTGAAGGAATACGCAGATTTAAAGAGGAGTCCGTAATTTGCTTTCTAATAATCATGATCTTTTCCTCAAAGAACTTCATGAATTTATTTTTATTCATGGGATCAGTCATGGGACCAGGCAGGACCATTACCCCTGAGTAAAGGAGCTCAAACCGAAGGACTCACTCTCTCTCAGATGGAAAGGAAAAGACTGCCTGATAGAATGAAGCCTGCAGCAGTTGAACAGATGAACAAATTACTGTAAGTGGAGCAGAATGAGGAAGATGTATTTCTGCTGGTCTGAGAGACTCATGATCGGTTTTTGAAGGGTCATTGATGAACTCTTTAGAAGATGATCTCTTTTGGATTTGATGGTGAGATAAATGAACTGTTGACCAGAGAAGTGCAGGTTTAGTCCCCATACGTTTAGCTGGTCTTGGATCATTCTGGTCCTGGGCTTCAGATACACACCCATGTTGTTCTTTAAAGTTGGTATTTATCATTTTAATTGTTTTAACTTTATCTTTCTGGTCTGTCCTGTGTGTCTGTGGTCTTGTGGGCCTGGAATATTTCAAGATGATATGCTTAAATGTGAGAAAGGTGCATGCTACAGATTTCACATACAGTTCTCTTTTCAAGACATGGAGACTAGAGATTAGTGTGAGAGTCAGACATTGAATGAGGTGCAGAAGTGACTGCCAAGGTTTTTATTTGATGGGAAAAGAGGAGTAGAGAAGGAGAGGAAATCTCTGAGGAGGAAAGAGAGTGAACAAGAGCCAGAGAGAGCGAGAGATAGCGAGAGAGAGAGAGCAAGATATGGATGGCAGGCAGCAATTACTGAGGCTCCATGCACACAGAGCTGTGTGTGTGTGAGAGGCAGAAAGAGAGGAGGGAGGATTGAGATCTCTGCCTGGGCCCCTGCTGACACTCATACAGGCAGATCACAGGCTCATCATGTCAGCTCTGTTTGTAGAAATCCTCCCTCATCAAATGACACATTTGCTCCACGTTTACCTTTATCAGATCTGGGGAGAGGAAAATGAGATGAGAGAGCGGGGGGGGGGGGGGGGGGGGTGTGTGTGTGTGTGTGTGTGTGTGCAAGTGCCTCTCTGCCACCGCCATCGCCAAGGGGCCAATTACTTGCTCCTCCGACAACAACTCTGCCGTCCCAGCCTTTCATTTGGCCACCCGCCCTCCTCATCCTCTCTACTGCCGTTTCAACATCTGCTTCTGAATATGTAATGAGTTTGTAAAGGAAGAGAAACCCATACATCTTGCACAAAGCTAATATTTGCAAACCTCAAACCTGTCTATTGTGGCTCCCGTGTCACTGGTGCTGCTGGGAGTCTCTCTCCTCCTGCTGTAAGATTACTGGCACTGTTACTGACTCCTCGTCTCCCTGCCCTCCTCCTCCTCCTACTCTCCTCCCCCTCCTACTCTCCTCCCCCTTGGCCATCCTCGCCTTATCACCCACACCGTTCCATCATCTCCTAATGGAGTCTTAATTAACTGGACCAGGGCTCATCAGTGTGGCATAGCAATGTTTGGCCACTGAAAAGGAAACAGTGAAGGCTCGGGGATAACTGTTGTTTATGTATAGTTTCTGCAGTTGCAGTATATGATGACCTGATAGGAGGAATGATCTGGGCAGGAGGATCACCGGAGTGTGAACAGTGTCTGTAAATGAGCGAAGATCCCCTTGAATAAAGATCTTCATCTTCTGACTACTACTATCATGCACATCACAATGTCGCGACAGAGAGACAGAACCCCTCTGGTTTGCTCTTGGAAATCTTTGTAACGCAATCAGCACTTAACGAGCGAGAGGGAAAGAGAGGGAAGTGTAATGACAGGAGACTCTGACAGCTTGTCTTTTCCCCAGACTCTCTGCCTCTGCAGACTGATGAAGATTATAAAGTGGGAGAGACGGGGACAGGACAGGGGGGCAGAGGAAGAGATTATAGAGAGAGGGAGAAGAGTGACTGAGAGAGGGTGTGGGAGAGGAGAGAGAGAAATGGAAAGAGAGAGAGCTAGTGGGGAAAGGGAGAGAGCATTAACATAATGTCCTCCACCACATTAGGTCCCTGAGGCTCCCCGTGCTGGATAACAGAGGGCCAATACTCTTAATTCAATCTCTTTCTTTTTTTTATACTTCAGAAATTATTAATTCTACCCCACCCCAACCACCCCCTCTCATCCACAAACCACCGTGAGCGCTGAGCTGAGCTGCCTAACTTTGTAACTTTAACCCAACCAATTGATGTGAGCAGGCCTTGAGGCAGACCTGCTAATGAATGGATAGAGCGAGAAAGAGAAGTTAAAAGATGGTCTTTTATAAAGTAATTTAAGAAAATCCTGTTAGCTGGATCAAGTACAAGAGTATAATTTCTCAAAATGGGGTAAAAGAGGAGCTTTTCTCACTCACTCACTCACTCACTCACTCACTCACTCACTCACTCACTCACTCACTCACTCACTCACTCACTCACTCACTCACAACATGAACGAGGTACAGAGATAAAGCAAAGGAATCAATTAAGCCAGTAAACAGTGTTGATTGCCGAGGGGTTGGGATGTTAGGATGGCACAAGGAGGTGGGATGAGGGCACTGTGTTAAAATACACACAGCCCTGCTGCAGGCGTGCTAATCACACTGCACCTCCCACATTGACAGTCTAGGTCAGGGTAAGGTTGAGGATGAGGTGGGGCTGGGTTTGGGGTGAGGCTGGGGCTGGGTAGCCAGCAGGCACCAATGGTGGACACAGTAAGTAGCACTGGCCAGGACTGTCAGGTATGTTTGCTGCTGTTCACTGCAATGAGCCAGTCTATGGAAGGGAAGTTGAGAATTTAATATGGAATATTTTTAATTACTTTGTTACTGCATTTATTTTGGGTATTTTTTACAAATAAAAATAGGATAATTTTAAGCCACTTATAATACCAAGTCTGAAAAGATAAACAATATGTTCATCCTTGTATTTAAACAATATGTTCCTGTATTTATGTGAACTGTCGTGTCCAGATAATCTGCTGTAGTCAGTGTGTCTCGCTATGTCCGGTCTTCTCCAGGCTAGTACTAACACTGACGCTACAGTATGGAAACATCTACACCTGTCGACAGACAGCCTGTTAACCAGACAGACATTATACTACTGGAGATAAGAGACAATTATCACACAGTTACCATCTCAAAGGGAAGCAGTCTGTCACAAAGGCTTGGCCAGGCTCAGTCAGTCAAGAGTGTAAGGAAGTTAATAGCAAAATGTGGTGGTCTCGCTAAGGTAGATTCATTAGGGGGAAGAGATACCTGAACATCTATTCACTCCTATTGAGACTTGATAACCTAGATAACTTGGGTCTCTCAGGGATTGAGTCAAATATTTAATAAACCATTATGAAAGTGTGAGAATGATATGTTCAAGGTCACTTTACAGGTTTATTTTCAAAATAAATGTATACGGTAATACAGAGGAGGCTGGTGGAGGGAGTTATAGGAGGACGGGCTTATTGTGTGCCTGCAATGGCATTCGTGGAACATAGTCAAACATGGGTTTGATGTGTTTGACTTCATTTATTCAATTCCAGTCATTACAATGAGCCCATCCTAATATCACTCCTCCCACCAGCCTCCTGCTGTAATATGAGTGGCATGTATTGAAAGATGTTTGAACCGCTGTGGAAAATGTCCCATAAGAAAAAGCTTGCCTCGTATGCACTATAAAACATCTACTAATACAATATGATAATAACATGAATAAGTATTTTAGAATATAGATATTTCTACTGTAATTTCTCCATGTCTAAGTGTGTTATGTGTAAGTAGTTGCATGTGTAGCACTAACATCGCAAACAAATATTGCTTCCACATAGGCATATCTTATGTTCATTTATCTACAATTACAATAATTACTATAATGGTAGAATATTGAACGTGCTCTAATGCTGTAATTACACAATTATAGATTATGAAATAAAACAAAACAGTAGGAACACCTGCTCTTCCCATGACATAAACCGACCTGGTGAATCCAGGTGAACGCTATCACCCCTTATTGATGTCACTTGTTTAATCCACTTCAATCAGTGTATATCAAAAGCATCCTTATCCGTACATCCATACATCAAGAACATGAAACAACAGTCGGTGTTTCACATGAGACAGTGAGATATTCTCATTTTAACATGTGTTCCTAATCGCATCCTATACATTCACAGGATATTCAGATAAACAAACCAATTGTTGTGCAAGTCATTTTGATACACATGTAGAACAGTAAGCCTAGGCATTGACCCTCAACCCCTTGATCAGGTAATCCCCCTCTGTACAACACCCTCATTGATACAGTGTGGATGACTACTCTCTGAAGGTATGCCAAACAGCGTGTGTTATTTGATGTCGAGTCCCTCTGGTATTATAACTGGAAAATAATTGTAAGTATTTGTATTTGTTTATTTTTTGCTGTGGTGTGTTCTGGGTAATTCTTAATACCTTCCAGAGATTATACGGTAACTCCCAAACTCCCATGATTATAATTAAGCCTGACTTGGATATAAAATGAGCAAATACCAATTTAGTTTTGCAACGTGTGAGGGAGCATCTCTGTGTGTTCCTCTGTGTCCCCTTGTGTCTTTTATATGTCTCTATGCTCTGGTGTCTGTTTGTTTCTGTTATGTTTGTGGTGTGTCTCCGCGTTGTGCGTGTTTCTGTTTGACTGTGTGTGTATGCTTGTGTCAGAGGAACATGTTGCTGGAGAGGAAGACGGGCAAAGGGAAGGTATTGTTAGGCATGGAGACTGCTATCATCTCCCCTTCTGGCAAAAATCACAAACATTCCCCCATCCATGCTCTCTTCTTCATTTTCTCTCTCTCTCATATACTGTCTCCTCCGCTTTCTCTCTCTCTCTCTCTCTGTATCACTTACAAAGGCAACGGATTCCTCCTCCAAAATGAGGCCACGCACAGAAGGTATGCAAATGAAATCATTGCTCGTGGATTAGAATGGGATACCATATACCCTAAATCATGATTGTCAATCATGGTTGAGGATTAAGGGATATGGGCTTACAGACCTAAAAAAGCAACATTTCCCTCCTCAGGCAGATCCCCATTGTGAGTAGCTCTGAGAAAGAGAGGGTTTGTCAAGGGAGGAGAGTAATACTGGTGCACTACTGCCCCCTGCTTGTCTTTTAGAGGTATTGAACCATTCTACTACAGCAGCACGGATACTCATTCCACATAGAAAAATACGAGGTGAGCACAGGACACATTCATTTACATTTGATCTACCCTGGAGGCAAATGTTTAATGAAACAAAAGCATGTGTTGACGTAGTGTTTCATCCTCAGTCGAGGAGATGTAGCTCAATTGTTTCTCTCTGCCAAGTGTGCTGGCACAGCACAGGCCACACATATTTATTTTATTTATTTAACCTTTATTTAACTAGGCAAGTCAGTTAAGACCAAATTCTTATTTACAATGACAGCCTAACCCTGCCAAACCCAGACGTCACGGGCCAATTGTGCGCCGCTCCATGGGATTCCCAATCACAGCCAGATGTGATACAGGCTGGATTTGAACCAGGGACTGTAGTGACACCACTTGCACTGAGATGCAGTGCCTTGCGCCACATTCAGGAGCATGCTGCAGATGTTTCTATTTGAAAACAACCCAATCCCATGATCCAGACACCTAACTGCTCATATCCCTGGGTAGGATGAGCGCTATTAAACCTAGCTATTGCTTTGTGTGTGTGCGCGCGTGTCTCTAAGGGACGCAGATTAGCTACGAAAACTCTTATCTATTGACAAGCGCAAGCCCTTTGCAATGAGACAATTTATATTGGGATTTCTTGTAAGAAGACAACCCTGTTTATCACAGACAGAGACAGAGCCATGCTTAGCTGATTGTGTGTGCAGGCCTAGGAGACAGAGCCCTCAGTCAGAGCGCCAGTCTGTTCCTGTGGAGCAGTCAAACAGACGAGTCCAGCCAAGAGCGTGCACAGCCCAGGCACCAAGCCAGGCAGCAGCTCCAGAAAACCCTCCACAATAACATAGTATTAATAGAGTTTTTATGGAATAGAGGGAAGGAGCGGGGAGAACGAAGCACACTATGGCACGTTGGTTTAATATTAGCAAAAGGATGGCATGACTAAATGATTTAAGGGAGGGCTCAATTGGGCCACAGTGGACTCAGCCTTTGGTATAACAAGACAGAGGGAAGGAGGAGACCAATGGCACCATGCCTAGTGCTGCTCCAGGCTGCCCAAGACTGAAGGTGGCATGAAACTTGTGCCATGTTGGGCCTGGCTGGTACACTCTGGGCAGCAGGTCAAGGCCGGGGCAACATCTGCAGCACATCAAGAGAGCCTGGCGGGTAAGTGGGGGTATGGCACGATGCCCACCTCCTGACTCCTGTTCTAAGCCCATCACATAGTGACATCCTAGAGAATAGCTTTTGGAAGGGTCAGCACATGAACAACAACCCATTCTTTCAAATGGAAAGCACCCTATTTACAACCCCTATCATAGCACCCTATTTACAACCCCTATCATAGCACCCTATTTACAACCCCTATCATAGCTGTGTCCAACCTCCCGTTTAATTACTATGCACTATGACTCCTTTTGTATATCTCCACTCCCTCTTTCTAAGCCTTAAATGCCAAGTGACAAATGTCTGATATGAAATGTAGTTGGTGACAACAGGCAGTTGAATTGCACCAGTTATTGCTGGCTCTGGCATCATTACTCTGATTCCCACGTAAAATATTCTGATGAGGGGTGTTGTATGAACACAAAGTGTTAATTACTTGGTGACTAATTTGAAGGGGAATCCTTAACCCCCTCCCAAGCCTGGTTGCCACAACTCCCACACCTGAGTCATCTCTCTGATGATGGCAGGAAAATCAAATACATAAGTGAAATTGATACAAGCTGCCGGCAGACGAAAGAGCAAGTGCTAATCACTATGGATCATTAGCTGAAGATTTAGCTTAAATTGTGTTTAGCAGGAATTAAGCGAAGCTGTTGTTGACATGGATTGACTGCTGTAATGCTTTATTGTCAGTGCTCCAGGAGGCAGAGGGAGGACCGGCGTGTTACGGAGACGCCGAAAGCAGGGATTTGTGGGATGCCGGAGGACTAGTTGGGCTCGTAGTGTAGACAGAGCGGACAAACTGAAAGTGCTATGACATCTGAGGGTGGAGAAGGGGGTGGCTGGAAGACTGGTGCTTAAGTGTGGATGAGGGGGGAGAATATGACTTGAGGAGAGAAGGATGATATTGACGGACAGAGCAGAGGACTGGAGGAATCAAACTTCCTCTTAACAGAACAGACAATGAAAGGAATTTTAAGAGTTGTTGCAGTTGTACATAGAAAGTGGAGCACTCGAGAGTCTAGAGTCTGAAACAGAATTTGAATACAATAACGCACTCCGCAAACAAATTGACTGACAAGGAGACATCCCCCTTCCTGAGGGTGTGACAGATAATTATCCTGGTGACACTGCAGGTTGGAAGGTTTGGTAGTGGGGCACTCCGTATCAGGGCACTAATACAGGTGTAATGGCTGGCTGAGCTCTACCTGAGCCTGCTGGGTGAGCATCTAGCTCAAGGGGGAGAAGAGGGTGGAAAGAGTGTGGAGGGAAAGTGAATGGGTTTGGATAAATATTTAGGATTTCCTTGTAGGAAGGTCAGATGATTGATAGAAAAAAAAACATGGGCAGTGTTAGGTCTTCAGAAGTTACATACGGTTCTCTACATCCAGATCCTGGACTGCCTTGTAATAGGCACAAGAAAAAGCAGCAGGAAATATATTTTCCTCAACCAGGTTGACAATGTAGAACAAGAACAAGCGTGTTTTGTCTCCCTCTCCAGACAGATAACCCTGTGTGTGTTCATGTGTGCGTAAACATGTCTGGATGTGTGTGTCTATGCAGGAACTGCTCAAACTGTGGCAGCTGATGAGTAAGAGGGAACAGTCTTATCCAGCTCTCCAGTATTGACAGTGTTACTAATCCCCTCCACCTGCTCAAACACTCCCCCAAAACAACATCCCTCCCATCTGCCCAGGCAGGGCATCCCTGGGGGCAGCCTGTGCCTCTCCCTTCAACTCCTCTCCAGTTATCGTCCCCGGCTGGGGCCCATTACCCCAACCCTTCCCCAGGCAGCATGTATTAATCGCCACAAAAACAAATAGTTTTCAAATGTTTGGAAAAGGCCCAGTGTTTGCGCCGTGGCCTAACAAAATCATTTTTACAAGCTACGTAGTTGTGATTAGGGCTGGGAGAATTGAATTTCAGTGACATTGATAATATTAATATTAGCCTAATTAATTGTGTTGTTTGACTTTACTCAGCACCCTGTGTACCTTCTACACAACACTAGCCAGCCGGAGCTGTGGCTGAGCTCTCAACCATCTCTATCTCGCCCTGTCTCTCCCGTCCATGACAACTGCACACATTTCATGAACCGCTAGATGTCTAATCCCTCGAACAAATTCTGTTCCTGTAGACTAGAGGAGAACTGTACTCTTTCAGGAAGAAAGTCTGGCATGTTAAGAATACCCAGTGACTCATAGAGGTACAGTACCAGTCAAACGTTTGGACACACCTACTCATTCAAGGGGTTTTTCTCTTTTTTCTTTCTTTTTTTTTTTTTACAATTTTCTACATTGTAGAATAATAGTGAAGACAAACTATGAAATAATACGTGGAATCATGTAGTAACCAAAAACTTGCTAAACAAATCAAAATATATTTTATATTTGAGATTCTTCAAAAACCGCCACCCTTTTCCTTGACAGCTTTGGACACTCTTGGCATTCTCTCAACCAGCTTCATGAGGTAGTCACCTAGGAATGCATTTTAATTAACAGGTGTGCCTTGTTAATTTGTGGAATTTCTTTCCTTAATGCGTTTGAGCCAATCAGTTGTGTCAAGGTAGGTGGGGTATAGAGACGATAGCCCTATTTGGTAAAAGACCCACGTCCATATCATGGCAAGAACAGCTCAAATAAGCAAAGAGAAACGACAGTCCATTATTACTTTAAGACACGAAGGTTAGTCGATCGGGAAGATTTCAAGAGTTTCTTCAAGTGCAGCTGTAAAAACCATCAAGCTCTCTGATGAAACTGTCTCATGAGGACCGCCACAGGAAAGGAAGACCCAGAGTTACCTCTGCCACAGAGGATAAGTTAATTTGAGTTAACTGCACCTCAAATTGCAGCCCAAATAAATGCTTCACAGAGTTCAAGGAAGACAAATCTCAACATCGACTGTTCAGAGTAGACTGCGTGAATCAGGCCTTCCTGGTGGAATTTCTGCAGAGAAACCACTACTAAAGGACACCAATAAGAAAAAGAGACTTGCTTGGGCCAAGAAACACAAGCAATGGACATTAGACCGTTGGAAATCTGTCCTTTGGTCTGATGAGTCCAAATGTTAGATTTTTGGTTCCAACCACTGTGTCTTTGTGAGACTCAGAGTAGGTGAACAGATGATCTCCACATGTGTGGTTCCCACCGTGAAGCATGGAGGAGGTGTGATTTAAATTCAAGGCACACTTAACCAGCAAGGCTAACACAGCATTCTGCAGCGATACGCCATCCCATCTGGTTTGCACTTATTGGGACAATGACCCATACCCACCTCCAGGCTGTGTAAGGTCTATGTGACCAGGAAGGCGAGTGATGGAGTCAGATGACCTGGCCTCCACAATCACCCTACCTCAACCCAATTGAGATGGTTTGAGATGAGTTGGACTGTAGAATGAAGGAAAAGCAGCCAACAAGTGCTCAGCATATGTAGGAACTCTTTCAAGACAGTTGGAAAAGCATTCCAGGTGAAGCTGGTTGAGAGAATGCCAAGAGTGTGCAAAGCTATCAAGGCAAAGGATGGCTCCGTTGAAGAATATAACATATTTTGATTTGTTTAACACTTTTTTTGGTTCCATATGTATTATTTCATAGTTCTGATGTCTTCACTGTTATTCTACAATGTAGAAAATAGTTCAAATAAATAACAGTACTAACATCTCAAACTCAACTGACTGTTTATGAAAATGAACCAGTAAGGTTGTGCTAGAAGTAAAGACGCTAATTAAACAAAACGTTTTTTATGAATCATTGATTTAAGGTCAAGAGCAGTACACTGGGAACAGCATCATAAGACAATAGAACTTCAGGTTTGATCTTAACTGACACTGACAGTCAATGACCACCATGTGAGAGCCGAGGCACAATGATCTTGACCCTCCCTGGCCTCCCATATTCCCTGTGAAGTCCACTTAACTTTCACTCATTATCTCCTTAAGCACTGAAGAGTAACATTTCACTGTGTCCTGACCCTGATTCAGGACTGATCCAGGCCACAAAGGATGGATCGTAAGCCCCTGTGGATGAACAGGTGTCGATCTAGGCAATTACCCATCATCCCAGCCACAGACAGACCACCCAGGACCTCTGAGTGGTTCTCAGACATGCTTACCCCTTACCTCTGCCCTGAGGTCAGGGGTCGGAGAGAGGTGGTCATGTGACTATCTGCCAGGCACAGCGGAGCTCTATACCAGGCTTCGTTAGATATAGATATGGAGAGATACATTAAATTACCAAAAGTATGTGGACACCTGCTTATCAAACATCTCATTACAAAATCAAGGGCATTAAAATGGAGTTGGTCCCCCCTTTGCTGCTATAACAGCCTCTACTCTTCTGTGGAGAATAGTCTAGAGGCCTACCACTTCACGGCTGAGCCGTTATTGCTCCTAGACATTTCCACTTCCCACTAAAAGCACTTACAGTTGACTGGGGTAGCTCTAGCAGGGCAGAAATTTTATAAACTGACTTGTTGGAAAGGTGGCATCCTATGACAGTGCGACGTTGAATGTCAATGAGCTTGTCAATAAGACCATTCTACTGCCAATGTTTGTCTATGGAGATTGCATGGCTGTGTGCTCAACGTTATACACCTGTCAGCAACGTGTGTGGCTGAATTCACTAATTTGAAGGGGTGTCCACTTACTTTGGTCCATATAGTGTATGAGAGAGCAAGAGCGAGATAAGGGAGAGCGATATGAGAGAGATGGTAGTGGTGGTGAGAGTAAAGTAGATTCCTCTGGGAGTTCTCTATGAGGGGTGGCTGTTTCCAGTCAGTCATTGCCATGACATGCCTGAGCTATGCAGAGTTCAACCTTCCCTATACTGCAGCTTTAGAGTTTGTTCCTGTGGACAAGTGCAGCCACAGAACATATATTTGGCACAATCAAAACGTCTCTTTATTTTAAAGTAGAAATCTTGGAAATCAAGGTCCATATTACCGGCAATATGACAATCTTCTACGGTGGTTTGGTTGATTAGTATTTAGAAACAAGAGAACTCAGTCAGTATCTTTGCATTGCAGAAATCAAGGGCAAAATGCAGGTAGCCCAACTGTGAATGGCGGCGGTCTTTCTTGGCCTCTAAGACGGACAAACAAGCAAAAGGTGCTACTGCAGATGAGAATGAAAGACTAACATCCAGGTTGGCTGAATTCTGTTTCCATTGTGAATCTTGTGAAATCATAGGGCCTGGTGATTGGATGGATGGATGGATGGATGGATGGATGGACGGACAGAGGGCTGGACAGTGACCCATAGACCGGGGCCATTAGCTGAAGTGGCGTCCCAGTCTGGCCTGACGGTAGTCCACTCTCAGCTGGACGAAGGCGTGCAGAAGGTTCCGGTCCAGGTTGGTAAGCTGCTCGCCGGAGCAAACCTGTTTGAGGTTGTCGGGGGCGACCACCAGGAGGTTACACAAGGCGTGGAGCGTGTCAAAGAGTTGCAGCACCAAAGGAACCTGAGGGACAGACAGTCAATCATACACAGAACTTTTACGACATCCAACCCAAGCCAGTATGCTAGCTAGCATTAACTCGGTAACATTACTAGCGCTTAATATTATGATGTAAATTGTTGCTACAGCTGTAATGCTAACTCTGGTGTGACCTCTCACCCGGAAGTCCTTGGCACTTTTGCGGTACTCGGCCACGTCGCAGATGGCCAGCATGCCTCCCATGGAGCTGTAGCTGTACTGCTGCAGATGCTCGTGGATGAGGCGGTGGAAACGCACGCCCAGCTCCGTCAGCACTGTGTCCACGTTCTTACCGTCCATGGACTTCCGCACACGCTCCACCTGCCGACTTACGTACACACACACCTTGGAGCAGGCCTGGGGAGCACAGGCAGGAAGGGGACATCAGACCGTCTGGTTGGGAGTCACAGGTCGAGTGAAATGGCACTGATTTGTTTTTTACTTTTTAAAACTCATCAGACTACAGTTTCTCTTTGCATTTGAGACAAGGGGTGGAGGCTGGGTGCAGTTCACTCCTTACTGCGGTGCACTGGATCATAACGTTGTTCTCGTCTTCAGGCCTGAAGTCCGTCTTCTTCTGTTCCGTAGCCAGGATGTGCTTCATCTGTCCCACCATGCAGTTCAGCGTTCTGCAGAGAGGACAACACCATGACAACCACCCCTCACACACTAATATAATACATTCACTAATTTCCCATGATGTTGTTGATAACATAAAAAAAACCTGACCTGTCTATGCCGGTGTCCAGTTTCACCTCCATCTGTTCAATCACCTCCTTCTTCTTGTGCAGGCACTCTGTCAGTTTGGGAGAAGAGCTGGTGGAGAGAGAAGGTCCATAAAAGGTCAACGGTAATACAAAGTAGCACAGAACTACTATCTGGAAAACATGAAGCTTGCTACAGAGTCGCTACCTGTTAGTGAATAACAATAATAATAATAATAATAATAATAATAATAATAATAATAACAACAACAACAACAACGGGAGGCTATCAAACCGTAAGAGGCAGTAATAGTGTACAGTACAAATCAAATCTTATTTGTCCCGAGCTGAATACAACAGGTACCTTACAGTGAAATGCTAAATACAACAGGTAGACCTTACAGTGAAATGCTTACTTATGAGCCCCTAACCAACAATGCAGTTAAAAAAAATATGGATAAGAATAAGAAATAAAAGTAACAAGTACTTAAAGAGCAGCAGTAAAATAACAATAGCGAGACTATATACAGGGGGGTGGCTGGAGTCTTTGACAATTTTTAGGGCCTTCCTTTCACACCACTTGATATAGAGGTCTTGGATGGCAGGAAGTTTGTCCCCAGTGATGTACTGGGCCGTTCGCACTACCCTCTATAGTGCCTAGCGGTCGGAGGCCAAGCAATTGCCATACCAGGCCGTGACGCAACCAGTCAGGATGTTCTCGATGGTGCAGCTGTAGAACCTTTTGAGGATCTGAGGACCCATGCCAAATCTTTTTCAGTCTCCTGAGGGGGAATAGGTTTTGTCGTACCCTCTTCATATCTGCCTTGGTGTGCTTGGACAGCCCCGTTGATGAGAATGGGGGCGTGCTCTCTTTTCCTGTAGTCCACAATCATCTCCTTTGTCTTGATCACGTTGAGGGAGAGGTTGTTGTCCTGGCACCACACTGCCAGGTCTCTGACCTCCTCCCTATAGGCTGTCTCATTGTTGTCGGTGATCAGGCCTCCCACAGTTGTCATCGGAAAACTTAATGAATGTGCTGGGATGGTGCTTGGCCGTGTAGTCATGAGTGAACAGGGAGTACAGGAGGGGACTGAGCACGCATCCCTGAGGGGCCCCTGTGTTGAGGATCAGCGTGGCAGATGTGTTGTTACCTACCCTTACCACCTGGGGATGGACTGTCAGGAAACCCAGGATCCAGTTGCAGAGGGCGGTGTTTATTCCCAGGGTCCTTAGCTTATTGATGAGCTTTGAGGGCTCTATGGTGTTGAACGCTGAGCTGTAGTCAATGAATAGCATTCTCACATAGGTGTTCCTTTTGTCCAGGTGGGAAAGGGCAGTGTGGAGTGCAATAGAGATTGCCTGGGGTTGGGGTGGTATGCAAATTGGAGTGGATCTAGGGTTTCTGGGATAATGGTGTTGATGTGAGCCATGACCAGCCTTTCAAAGCACTTCATGACATGAGTGCTACGGGTCGGTAGTCATTTAGGCAGGTTACCTTAGCGTTCTTGGGCACAGGCATTATGGTGGTCTGCTTAAAACACGTTGGTATTACAGACTCGGATAGGGAGAAGTGGAAAGTGTCAGTGAAGACACTTGCCAGTTGGTCAGCGCATGTTCGCAGTACATGTCCTGGTAAGCCCTGCGGCCTTGTGAATGTTGACCTGTTTAAAGACTTTACATATATTAGCCTATTAGACAAGCTAAACTAGCCAGTGTCACTGGGCAGCTCTCGGCTGTGCTTCCCTTTGGAGACTGTGGTTTGCCAACCCTGCCAATTCCGACCAGCGTCAGAGCGGGTGTAGTACTGTATTTACGCGTTGCCTGTTTGATGGTTCGTCAGAGGGCATAGCAGGATTTCTTATAAGCTTCCAGGTTAGAGTCCCGCTCCTTGAAAGCGACAGCTCTAACCTTTAGCTCAGTGCAGTATGAGAGCAAAATTGCAAGATTGTTAATACTTTTATTGCATCAAACGGTTGTTTTTATGCAACAAAATAGAGGGTTCTTATAACTCTATTGTGTCGGTGTGAACTGAAAGTGGGCCTCTGGGAGATAACACTGTCAGGAGATATACGATGTCCTTGGGGATACCGCATTCCAGAACATGAGTTAATGTTTCTGTTCTATAAGGTACCAGGGAGAGACGACTCCAGAGCCAGACCCTGGTCTCTACATAATTAGATACTTATAATTAACAGCGGACAGCATCTTTCATACAAATCTTAACCTTGTGACCCATTCCATACATCTGTTTTTTGTCATCAACATCCAGGAGGATGGACTTTGCTATAAAATGCTGTGGCTCAAATCCGCTCATTGGGTTCTCAGTGATCACCTCCAGGGGTGATTACCGACCAGCTCCATTACTGCAGTAATTAAATAATAAAGTTTGATTGTTTTGAAGAAATCAAAAAGTCTCCCTTTGATTACAATAATTCCACCACAGCGGATGTTGCCTGTACTCCATGGCTTCTGGTTGGGGTATGTACGTACGGTCACTGTGGGGACGATGTCGTCGATGCACTTATTGATGAAGCCAATGACTGATGTGGTGTACTCCTCAACGCCATCGGAGACATCTCGGAAAATAATCCAGTCTGTGCTAGCAATAGACTGCAGTATGGGACAGGGGGGATAGGTGTGATTGACAGGACATTGGTGATTGACAGGACACGCCCTATGCTAACCTGATAAGAGGCATGAGGTGGTCATTGAACTGTTTATCAAACAGGTGGAAGATGGTGTTGGCCTGCTGAACTACATCCAGGAAGTAAAGGTTGGCATTCTTGGCATCAGCTGATGGAATGGCTGTAGAGAGAGGCGAGAGAAACAAACACTTTCCATTTAAAAAGGCACAAGAGAAGATTCATTTCACACCCACACGTAAAAAGGATTTACTCAATGTTTCTAAAAGTTTTTTCGACCTTTACTGTGTTAGTGACAGTTAGTGAGAGTTGTGTACCGGAAAGGCCGATCTCCAGTGCGTAGTCAATGTGGTCCACACACAGGTGCTCCACCAGCAGCAGGAAGATGGAGAAGGCGTTCTTGGGCAGGTCCGAGGGATCTGAGAGCTGGTTCACAACACACAGAGACAGGACCTGATTTCCTCGCAGCACTCTACAGGGATCTACTGCAAAGGCCTCATTTACATACACCGTAGTCAAATATATTTAAACTCAGTTTCACAATTCCTGATATTTAATCCTAGTAAAAATTCCCTGTTTTAAAGCAGTTAGGATCATCACTTTATTTTAAGAATGTGAAATTTCCAAATAATAGTAGAGAGAATGATTTATTTCAGCTTTTTATTTCTTTCATCACATTCCCAGTGTGTCAGAAGTTTACATACACTCAATTAGTATTTGGTAGCATTGCCTTTAAATTGTTTGACTTGGGTCAAACGTTTCAGGTAGCCTTCCACAAGCTTCCCACAATAAGTTGGGTGAATTTTGGCCCGTTCCTCCTGACAGAGCTTGTGTAACTGAGTCAGGTTTGTAGGCCTCCTTGCTCACACACGCTTTTTCAGTTCTGCCACCAAAGTTTCTATAGGATTGAGGTCAGGGCTTTGTGATGGCCACTCCTATACCTTGAATTGGTTGTCCTTAAGCCATCCACAACTTTGGAAGTATGCTTGGAGTCAATGTCCATTTGGAAGACTCATTTGCGACTTCCTGACTGATGTCTTTAGACGTTGCTTCAATATATCCACATAACTTTCCTTCCTCATGAAGCCATCTATTTTGTGAAGTGTACCAGTCCCTCCTGCAGCAAAGCACCCCCACAACATGATGCTGCCACCCCCGTGCTTCACGGTTGGGATGGGTGTTCTTCGTCTTGCAAGCATCCCCCTTTTCCTCCAAACATAATGATGGTCATTATGGCCAAACAGTTCTATTTTTGTTTCATCAGACCAGAGGATTTTTTCTCCAAAAAGTATGATCTTTGTCCCCATGTGCAGTTGCAAACCGTTGTCCGGCTTTTTTATGGCGGTTTTGGAGCAGTGTCTTCTTCCTTGCTGAGCGGCCTTTCAGGTTATGTCAATACAGGACTCGTTTTACTGTGGATATAGATACCTTTGTACCCGTTTCCTCCAGCATCTTCACTAAGTCCTTTGCTGTTGTTCTGGGATTGATTTTCACTTTTCGCACCAAAGTACGTTCATCTCTAGGAGACAGAATGCGTCTCCTTCCTGAGCGGTATGACGGCGGCGTGGTCCCATGGTGTTTATACTTGCGTACTATTGTTTGTACAGATGAATTAGCCTATCAGAAGCTTCTAAAGCCATGACATAATTTCCTGGAATTTTCCAAGCTGTTTAAAGGCACAGTCAACTTAGTGCATGTAAACTTATGATCCACTGGAATTGTGATACAGTGAATTATAAGTGAAATCTGTCTGTAAACAATTGTAAAAATGACTTGTGTCATACACAAAGTAGATGTCCTAAACGATTTGCCAAAACTACAATTTGTTATCAAGAAATGTATGGAGTGGTTGAAAAACAAGTTTTAATGACTCCAACCTAAGTGTATGTAAACTTCCGATTTCAACTGTATGATCACTGTGACAAAGGATCCTTTTATGATAATTCAGTACAGACTGACATCACTGCAGTCAGTGTTATTGTCTCTCCTGTAGGGGGCAGCGTAGCAGGCTCACCCTGTTGCACCTCTCGAAGGCGTGGCGTGTCTCCTGCAGCAGGTTGACCACCACCTCCTGGGACAGGAAGGTCTCCCCGTGGGTGTCGATGCTGGGCCCCAATGGCAGGTTGGTGCGCTGTCTGATCCGCTCCTTCAGCTCCTGGATACTGAAGGGGGGGGGGGGGGGTTTGATTAAGTGCACCGGGCTATGGCCTGTGACGTGAACGGAGGAGTGCCCTTATCAAATCGAAATCTGCACCTCTGTCATGTCGTCAACAAAGCAGCATGGTGCATCATTCAGAAAAACACCACTTTCTTATTTCTCCATAAAATGCTTCAATTTTCAAAAAAGGCAGATAAAGCCTTTTCATCAAAAGCAATCATGTTTGCACGTGAAAACACAAAATCCTACTCACTACTCCAAGTGCCTAAACTACGCCACTTTTGTTTTGAGCAGACTATGTCGTCGGCCAAAACAGGGCACCTGGCTCACACCCGGGAGGCAGCCCGGTTCTAAAACGAATGCATTCAACACTAACCGGCTTCACCATACCCGGGTCATTAACAGAACTCCCTCACCATTACACCATTAAGGAAAAGGGAGGAGTCTGAACTCAAAGACAGGACCTTGATATGAGGAGTGGAGAGATGAGGGATGTACTATCTAAAGCCATTTAACTATTTAATACAACTCCGGTCTGACACCAAGGCGGAGAAGGAAGTTCAGGGTAAAGGGAGAAGACTGAGGAGAGAGGGGAGGGTCATGGGGGCTCTAGGGTAGAGGTGATCAGTCACTTCCTACCTGCCCCCACCCAGTGGGCGTTTCTGGTGGTTCTTGGAGTCGTAGTAGCGTTGCAGGATCATGGCGCTGCGTGTGCGGAGGTAATCTTTCTCCATTTCAATGTAGCTCTCCAGATAGGTGGAGAAGATGTTCTTGATGAGCTTGGACAGGAACGTGTGTTTGTCTGAGCCCAGGTTGAACTCTGTTAGCGTGGCAGCCAAGGCTGTCGTCCTGGAGACACAGGGTTGCCAAGATTACCAATGGTCAGACTGGAGGGTATGAGGTATTAAAGGCCCAGTGCAGTCAAAAACTTGATCTCCTGTATTTTACATATATTTCCACACTATGAGGTTGCAAAAATACTGTGAAAATTATAATTCCCTTTTAGTAAGAGCTGTTTGAAAAGATTGACTGAAATGTCAACCTGTTGTGGTGGGATGGAGTTTTGCCTGTTGACATCACCAGGTGGTAAATAAGTTAATAGACCAATTAGAGTTCCAAACCTCTCTGCCAATATCAGCTAGTTTTCAGTTTTCCCCTCCCCACTCAGTCCACTCCCAGACAGACCTAGCAAAATTATTGATTGAGAAAATGCTTTAATTTAAAGCAATCACAGTAAGGTACATATTGTTAGCTAGAAATGATTTGGTATCGAGATTAAAAAAAATAAGCCTGCATTGGACCTTTAAGAGTGAGAGTTCAAAGGTGAACAGACATTACCTGGTGTAGAGGTCGTAGAGGTTTTTGAGGTATTGTTCTATGTCAGAGCGGCGGGTCTCGTCCAGCTTCTCTTTCACGCGAGCCTGGAAACACAAATCTGCTCAGTCAGTCCAACAGAACTGGGTCAGAGAAGGTATTGTCTGGCAAATCTAGTGGCAGATATTGTTCACTATACCTGTAGTTTGTTCTCAAAGATGTTCTGGATAAGTTTGGCCATGACGGTCTCGGGGCTCTGGAAGACCTCGCCCACCTGCTTGTTGACTCGCTGGCAGAGGAGGGCCGTATCTTCAAACACATCACTACGCATGTACGCTCCCTGAACACACACAGAGTTAATTACAGACCTCAGGACTACAACTTGTGGTGAGACTACAACAGAAGCGCACAGGTACTCTATACTAAACTGTTATGAAAAGGTTCATGTTCAACTGAACACTGCACACTCACCTCCTGACACTGCTTGATATAAACATCTACACAGTGTGCATAGCCCTGCAGGAAACAAAGACATGTCACAATCACACCTGCATCACTACCACAATCCAACATCTCCAAAGAACAAACTGGATGCATGGTTGCATAGACGCTAAATGAGATACAAGTGCATATTTGTAAGTTACAATATGCACTACTACTACACATACACCGCTCAAACAATAACACTAATCTTTCTTTAATATGGAGACATATCAAAACAGTCCAGTGTTTGTGGGTCACCTTGAAATGTAAGAGGACTGCGGCAACCTCCCGCATGCGGCCAATCTCGCCCCTACGCTGGGCCGCCGTGAACTCCTGGACCAGCTGGCGCTCCAGGTCGTGGTATTTACCTAGAGACACATTCAGATTGAGTTGCCTTTCTTAGCATGGCTGTGCAATCATTTGTTGATCAATCAGCAACAAAGGTCATTTTGAGTGCAACCACTCACTTGCAATCTTGGCCTTGACATCTGCAAACCTGTAAGAGGACAAGAATAGAGGCATTCACCAAAGAGGATATCGGAGATTAAAAAGACTCAAACCCAAAATGATGTCAATGTAATCTTGCATGTGTGACATTTGTAGTCCCTCTGACTTGAAGTGAAATGTATTCTCTCACTCAGAAACACTAGTTAATGCAACATAACATTTACAAAACTAGTCTGGTTGGGCTGGAGGCACAGAGTAGCAGCACCGATACTGTTTACATTGTACCACAGAGCTCGTGTAAAGCTGCCTCCAGGACAACTCACCTGTCAAACGGCAGCTCCTGTGCTATGAGATGCAACTTCTGAATGATATCAGCAGCTTCCTTAATCTGGGAAAATGAGAAATAGGGGGGAAGGAGTCGGGAGGGAGAGAGAGAAACATAAGAAATGGACACCCAAACAGAGAGCAGACCAACAGTAGCAGCATCTCCACTTAGGAGATCATGTTAAACCAGCCCTCCTCCTCCTCCTCCTCCCTGTACACCATGGCGCTGATAACAAGCAGCCGCCGCTCACCTGGCTAACAGCATCCGCAGCAGCAGCCCTGGGTTAGCAGCATATCTAACTCTTTATTGGCATGCCTCCTCTGAATGGGCTCTAATCCCACTGCAGCCTAAATCGCCTTCAATAATCTGTCCGGCCAGGGATATCTCTTAAAAAATGGGCCCTGTCGAGAACCCGCCACTCCCCTCCCCCTGACATACACGCTGGCTGAAAACCCCAGACCTAGTAAAGGCCCGCCGTCCGCAACTCTTCTGTTCCCGCAGATGCCTGCCTCAGCTAACATCATTACTCCGCTCCCATGAGGAGGATCCAGCCTTTCTGCGCGGCAAAGGTTTTCTAAGTATCTGTCCCCCAGCTAAGATTAGCTAAATCCCATGTAAGTAATGTAGCCGTCTCTCTGCAGTCAGGGTTTAGCAGCACTTGTCTCCTCGCTGGCGGCCCAGCCCTCCCTTTCAGAAGGATTAGCAGAGCCATCCCCCCTTCAGCTATTCACTCACAGCTTTCCTCTTTCCCCCTCATCTGGAGGTATGCTCAGGAAAAGGGATCCGTCCGATATTCCCACCATGCCTCTCTGGAAGCATTCCCATCCCATCTCCAGGTCCCGTCTCTGAGATTGACCTCCAGACTCTCCGCCCGCTTTGATTACGGTTTCCCCACTCGCTCTTAAACCGTTCTGACAATCCCCAATCAAACTTTTGAGGGTTGATAGTGAGGTCACTCAAATGGCTTTGAACTCTTATCGGAAACGTAGATTAATTAGGCCCAGTTTTCTCCCATAAGAAATATATTTTGATGTGCTTTCCCATGCCACATTTAGCTGTAGTAGGACAAAATGGTGATGACCAAGACCGTCAACAGCAACAACAAAAAAAGGCTCTCTCTCACACCTTGCAATTAATGCGATTAAGACAGACATGAGCATGTTGACATCCATGGTAGTCAATCCTCTAGCTATTGTCAAAAAGTAAAGGCCAGTTGATTAATCCAAATTAGCTCAGGGATCCAACTAAAGGGATCAATTACCTCAATCCTGTTCATTGACTTATTTCAGTTCGCAACATCTTTCACTGCTGTAGTGGTGTTATTTTCAAGGGTCAATCTTTTTAATTTTTGAAAAACATAAAAAAGGTCAATCTCTAAGAATACACGAGGGTGGATGGTAATGTGTGTATCATGACCTTCTCTGGGTTGTTGAAGACATCACTGCGCAGGTCCCCATCCAGGAACTCATTGAAGTAGGTCATGAGACGCTGTGCCTCCACCGCCCTCTGCCTGGGCGTGTTCACGCCCTCCAGCTGGTCGCCAAGGTGACACACCTTCGTGGCCACATAGCTGATGTGCTCGTCCAACTCCTGGAAGTGCTGGAAGGCTACCTGTATGGAGACAGAGAGTTGTGCAAAAAGAAATCACACATTGTGTGACATGATTAATGAATGGGGATAAACATAATCTTGCATGATGGCAGGGCTTTCAAAAGTAGCAAGGGTCATAATGCTTTTATATTACACTGGATTCTGACATTCTCTTCAAAACGTGCCTGTCTACAGGGTAAAAGGCTGGGGATCTGAGGTTGTAGTGGGTCCAGTGGGTTGTGAAACTGACCTGGTTGCTCCTCTGTAAGTCCTGCACTTTGTGGGCAAACTCCTTGGCCTCTCTGTGACACTGGTGCTCCAGCTTCTCCACCCGCCGCTGGATCTTCTCATCTAGCTGCTTCAGCTCCTCTATGTGGTTCTCAAACTCCTCCAGCAGCCTAGGAGGGAAGCAGGACAAGTGCTTTAAAAGACTGCAGGCCTACCTCACATTGGTCTAGACTCTCCATAGCCATGAGTTCACTTACAAGCTGGCCTTCAACTTGATCTGCAGCCATAAGTTCACAGAAAACAAAGGGTAGACTAAATGCTTTAGTATACTAGCATGGGTGAGTCATTTAGGGTTGGATTTGTCCTACTAACTCAGTCGTCACCAACCTTTGAGTCAAGATCACGTTCGGGGTCAAAATGCAAGCCAAGATCTACCACTCAGATAAAAAAAAAAAAAAAATGATTTAAAAAGTCTGTATGCAATAAAAAAAAAACTGTTCCGTAGGAATGAGGTTTGTGCCGTAGGCCTAGTACATAATCACAGCATTTGGCTATATGACTGGCCTGACAATATTGTTCTTCTCAGACCATATTGTATTTCAAAACTCTAGGTTTGATAACAAAATAGATAAGTTCTATCACTTTCGAGGTACAGCTGAGCATACATTTAAATAATTGGCTTTTTTATTTTACTAGAGTGATGGTCCCTGCATCCGATGGTCAGTCTCAGCAGAGGGAGAGCACAGCAGAGGGGTCTGCCTCTCTTGGTCCCTGCTCTCTCCTTTCCTCCGGTGAGACTGACCAGAGAGATTTCTGCCTCAGGAACAACATGAATTTGTGCATATGACCAGAAAAAGTGAAATATTCCTTGACACAATGAGCAATTATTAAAAGACTCAATCCTTGGAGTTGCAGCACGAGTGGAAGTAGGGAAAAGCACATTTTATGTTTTGAAAAAGGGTTGAATAAAAACAGAAACATTAACTCACTCATAAAAACACCAGCTCTTTGCTATATTCTTTAACAGTCTCTCTCTGGTCGAGGTTTTAAAAGCTATGAAATGTCACCTAGGCTAATATCAAACTTTGCTGTGGGGTTGTGGAAGCTGTATGCACAGTGATTTTAGCTAACAGACTGGACAGCGCAGTAGGCACACTTGATTTAACTTTCCTGGTCTGCCGGGTAGGCAGAGTCTGTCCCGCCAGACAATGAAATGTAGTTCAAAATGGGAACACTTTGCCTACCAGGCGTGCAGAACTTCTGAGTCAAATGAACCTACTGCCAACAGAGCAAGATGCCTTCTAAATTAAAAAAAGATATATACAGTGCCTTGCGAAAGTATTCGGCCCCCTTGAACTTTGCAACCTTTTGCCACATTTCAGGCTTCAAACATAAAAATATAAAACTGTATTTTTTTGTGAAGAATCAACAACAAGTGGGACACAATCATGAAGTAGAACGACATTTATTGGATATTTCAAACTTTTTTAACAAATCAAAAACTGAAAGATTGGGCGTGCAAAATTATTCAGCCCCTTTACTTTCAGTGCAGCAAACTCTCTCCAGAAGTTCAGTGAGGATCTCTGAATGATCCAATGTTGACCTAAATGACTAATGATGATAAATACAATCCACCTGTGTGTAATCAAGTCTCCGTATAAATGCACCTGCACTGTGATAATCTCAGAGGTCCGTTAAAAGCGCAGAGAGCATCATGAAGAACAAGGAACACACCAGGCAGGTCCGAGATACTGTTGTGAAGAAGTTTAAAGCCGGATTTGGATACAAAAAGATTTCCCAAGCTTTAAACATCCCAGGGAGCACTGTGCAAGCGATAATATTGAAATGGAAGGAGTATCAGACCACTGCAAATCTACCAAGACCTGGCCGTCCCTCTAAACTTTCAGCTCATACAAGGAGAAGACTGATCAGAGATGCAGCCAAGAGTCTCTGGATGAACTGCAGAGATCTACAGCTGGGGTGGGAGACTCTGTCCATAGGACAACAATCAGTCGTATATTGCACAAATCTGGCCTTTATGGAAGAGTGGCAAGAAGAAAGCCATTTCTTAAAGATATCCATAAAAAGTGTTGTTTAAAGTTTGCCACAAGCCACCTGGGAGACACACCAAACATGTGGAAGAAGGTGCTCTGGTCAGATGAAACCAAAATTGAACTTTTTGGCAACAATGCAAAACGTTATGTTTGGTGTAAAAGCAACACAGCTGAACACACCATCCCCACTGTCAAACATGGTGGTGGCAGCATCATGGTTTGGGCCTGCTTTTCTTCAGCAGGGACAGGGAAGATGGTTAAAATTGATGGGAAGATGGATGGAGCCAAATACAGGACCATTCTGGAAGAAAACCTGATGGAGTCTGCAAAAGACCTGAGACTGGGACGGAGATTTGTCTTCCAACAAGACAATGATCCAAAACATAAAGCAAAATCTACAATGGAATGGTTCAAAAATAAACATATCCAGGTGTTAGAATGGCCAAGTCAAAGTCCAGACCTGAATCCAATCGAGAATCTGTGGAAAGAACTGAAAACTGCTGTTCACAAATGCTCTCCATCCAACCTCACTGAGCTCGAGCTGTTTTGCAAGGAGGAATGGGAAAAAAATTCAGTCTCTCGATGTGCAAAACTGATAGAGACATACCCCAAGCGACTTACAGCTGTAATCGCAGCAAAAGGTGTCGCTACAAAGTATTAACTTAAGGGGGCTGAATAATTTTGCACGCCCAATTTTTCAGTTTTTGATTTGTTAAAAAAGTTTGAAATATCCAATAAATGTCGTTCCACTTCATGATTGTGTCCCACTTGTTGTTGATTCTAAACAAAAAAATACAGTTTTATATCTTTATGTTTGAAGCCTGAAATGTGGCAAAAGGTCGCAAAGTTCAAGGGGGCCGAATACTTTCGCAAGGCACTGTATATATAGGAGTGCAAGGCTTTATCATTGACTTTTCTTCAGAAATGTTTGGTGATCGAGGAATGCCTTGCAGATTGAGATCGACCGGTTGGTGACCACTGTACTAAACTTACACTCATTTAGTTAATATTTATACATAGTATTGAGGGCTTAATCCTTGGGTCCCCACATTTATGAAGCTCTACAAACTGGGAGCTACGTCAGCTGCATTTAAAGTGAGGACTGTGGAGCAAATGTTGTAAGTCAGCACCATATTTAACAGACTAGGAAACGTCCCAAAATGATGAGTATTTAATCTCTTAGCTAATTCCCGCAGCAGTGGCATCAGCTTAGGGACATCTCCCATCCCTTCCCAATGCACATTCATTTCCTTGCTGTCAGTTACTGTATGACTCAGAGCTCGGTGGCCTCCCATTACACACTGCCTCTGAGTTATCTTCAATGGAGGTTTAAATAGAACTTGTTGTATGGTTGGGACTAGAGCTTTAAGAAAGGGGGATGAGGCTGAAACAAAGGTAAGGGTCTTAAAAGGGGAAGCACAAGGACCTGCAATAAGACTGGGGATTGGCTGCTGGTTGATCAAGATTAGGCTGGTGGTAGGTGGTTAGTTAGTCTTTCGAAAAAGAGATCAAGAGTCATGATTACGGTAACTTTCAATAAAACCATGTCTTTAGAACAAGACTACCTTTTGGGGTCAAATGCCTCAGCTCCGCCTTTGGACCCTCCTCCAGGGGTTCTCCAGGCCAACCTCTCTATGTACTCATCTGCATCAAAGGGCTCCTGTGGATCAAGCACACACAGACAGTGTCAATCTCTGTCCTGTCAAGACTGTCTTAGATAAATGGTGAGCATGGGATGTGACATGAGCAATACTGGAACCTGGCTAGCCGACTAAACTCAACGACTGTATAATTGTGGGCTAATCTTTGGGTGCTGAAATCGGTAGTTTTTTTTAAAATAAAAACTTCATTTTATGTGATGTCGGAGTTCCAATCCGCCCACACTAGTCGCTGCTCTACTCCATCGTAAATCGTTGAGTTTAGTTGACTAGACCATGGCATACATTAAACCTTATTGTGTCTGATTACAGGTGCACTCAAGTAGCTAGCTGGCTACATGGTTTCAATGATTTTTTGGCAGTTTTGGGGAAGCTACTCTGAAAATATAGTTGCTATTTTTTGTTTGTTTTAACTAGGCAAGTCAGTTAAGAACAATTCTTATTTACAATGATGGCCTTTCCGGCCAAACCTGGACGACGCTGGGCCAATTGTGGGCCGCCCTATGGGACTGCACTGAGATGCAGTGCCTTAGACAGCTGCACAGTTTACCAAACTACCATTTACTTCACACTGAAGTTAAGCTACCCTTAAGAAGAATATAGTTTACTTAACTTTTTTTTCTAAGTAACTTTAGTTAACTTCTTCCAAACTACTTTGTGAAAAAAATAACATTAAATCTGAAATGTCATATACAACAAATTGCAAGAACAGATCCCTATAGTCAGATGTTAACAAAATGTATGATTTAGCCTATTTAACACAAAATTAGAATTAGGCACACAGCGTGTTTCAAGTGAGAATTAGCTAGGTTTGATGCCAAAAAATAAAGGAAATTCTTTCCCTCACCCATCTTTTCTTTTTGCAAAAACGTAGCGTGCAGTTACAGTAGTTAGCTACACCAAAACATGGCAAAAAAAAGTCATTAACTACCAAGATTTGAATTTAGTTCAACCACCACCAAGCTATTGCAAAATGTCATTAAATGAACAATGTAGCTAGTTCACTACTCCCCAACACTGATATCTAGGGGCGTAACATTGGCTAGGTAACAAGCTACATTGCCAATGCTACTGTAAACCAGTAACTTAGGCAATAACATAAGACCTAGAGCAGCTAGAGCAGGGGTGGGCAAACGTTTTGGCTCGAGGAACACATCGGGATTTTGAAATTCAACGGAGGGATGCAATCAATTTGCGGAGCCCTCCCGAGTGGCGCAGCGGTTGAAGGCGTCACTACAGACCCGGGTTCAATCCCACTGGGAGACCCATAAGGCGGCGCACAATTGGCCCAGCATCATCCGGGTTAGGAGAAGGTTTGACAGGCCGAGATTTCCTTGTCTAGCGACTCCTGTGGCAGGCTGGGCCAAATCCCTATGGGAGTTGCAGCGATGGGACAAGACTGTACCTACCAATTGGATACCATGAAATTGGGGATAAAAAATGTTTACAAAAAATAAATAATATATAATAAAATGTAATACGTCTTGCGGGCCAGATTGAAGTGCCCAGTGGGATGGATACACTTTGCCCCCCAAGCTAGAGGTAACTTTGGTAACAATCACAAATCGTTAAGGTAGAGCTGGGGGGTATACTACAAATCAGGTTCAATGAGTTAACCAGCTAACTTGTCTAAATGCTCTAAAATAACTTGAAATGGGCTCAGCATTTTAAAACATGAGTTTAGCTTTCTTAATTAACCAACAAAAATCGGTTATTTCTGGTTGTTTATCAAGTTAGCTGGCTAACTCACTGAACCTACTTTGTAGTATAACCCTCTAGTCAACTTACATACTGATTGACAAATGATCACATCGTCAACATCTGCCTGGGTAAACACTACAGTAACTAGCTTTGTTAGCTAGCTGTCAGTGCAAAATAGCTAGCAAATGGTAACGTAGCTAGCTAATGGACAGCAGGGCAACTTCCTAACCAGCAGATCTGACCCGCTTGCTTACAGCTGCGCTAGGCCTGGGTTCGGATAGGATTCCTGTGTTGGTTAAGACACCACGGAGCCGGCGCGAGATATGGCTCGGAAAACTTACCTCAATCCTGGGAAATGCGTTGTACTCCCGAATTTTTTCGGTATAACAGTTGGGATGTTGGGACAATTCGGAGTACACCGCATTTCTCATCCCTGTTTTGAAGTACGTTTTCCGAGCCTTACCTCGCGCTGGCTCAGTGGTGTCTTAACATACAGAGGAAGCCTATCCGACCCTAGTGCAGCTGTAAGCAAGCGGGTCGGATCTGCTGGCAAGGCAACTTCCTAGCTGAGGCACAATTTCCAATCCTTATAGCTATATCTGGCTAGCTAGTTAGCCTAAATTAAGACATTTCACATTTCAACTAACGCTACTCATCTAACGTTTAAACAGGGGGTTGGCTAGCTCATACTTATCCTCCTAGCTAGCTATTAAGCTACCACTAAAGTTAGCAGTCAGCTAGGCCATACAGTTTATTTTACCTCAAATAGTTGAGGAGTCGTTGCCATGTTCTACTTATATCTGCAATGTACAAATTGCAGTTTAGGCAAACTAACATTCGGGTATGACAGCCGACTGATTGATCAACTGGATTTATGTTTTGCCCTTTGTTGATACATTTAATAGCTCTACTTCCGGGTCGTCACTAGTTTCCATAGCCTTAGGCCGTATTCGAGAGCGTCAAACCCGTGGTGTATCATGGGTTAATTGTGACTGACTGACTAATCGATCAATAATATTGAGCAGTTATTTAGGATGCAAGGGAATTTGTAAATCAGTCAGTCTCGACTCGCATTTAAAGTCGGCTGCAATGTCGAGCGTGTCCAATATTATGACTAAACCCCGCATACAATTTATCTTATCAAAATCTGATTTTAAACCTAACCTTAACCACACTGCAAAACTTATGCCTAACCTTAAATTAATACCAAAATGTAGAATTAAAAAAAAATAATAATGTTTGACTTTGTGGCTGTGGTAACTAGTGACACCCCGGAAGGTACACTGCGTAAACACACATGCGCAAAAGTATCCTGATTGGTTCAGGCTGTCACATGATTGTAAAAATAGGAAGTTAATTTTGCAACGAAAACAGAACAGAATATCGATGAAAACTCAGTCGTGCAAGTTTAAAATGAGGCAAAATGTTATGTCCCCCTTTGTTGGACTACTTTAAGATTTCCCTTATAGATCTATCCCAGAAGAAACGTGGTTATCATATGTATGCATAGCCTGTCAATCACAGGCATTTTGTTCTGGACAAAATGAGTGTGAGGGCATTGTGGATTATATCTTACGAGAGGGGAGAGTCTGTAGCAGTGCGCTTTTCCAGGTTTGTAATGTTTTTCCTTCCATTGTTTGTGTAAAATGTAATGTCATCGTGTGTGTGTGTATATCTGTCTGTCTGTCTGTCTGTGTGTGTGTGTGTGTGTGTGTGTGTGTGTGTGTGTGTGCGTGTGTTTTAATTCACACCTGTCCCGTATTGCTGTTTTGGCTATGTGCATAGTTGGTAAAAGTGTTGGCTTCTCACACAGGCGATACCCAACTGTGGAGCAGCGTGCTAAGTGTATGGCCGGCTCATTGTATGTGTCTGTCCCAGAGGATGGCACTGTGCTCCAGCTCCTACTCACTGAGCTGGGCCTCTCTGACTCTGACAAACCCTACATGGCTCTACGAGATGACTGTCTCCACCAGCAGCGCTCACCAGCCTTGGAGCTCCATGTAGAAGGCCCCAGTGGAGGGGTACTTTGGCCAATGTTGGTCATCTCCCAGGGGCCTCTGATCCTGGCCTGTCTGGCCGTGGTGGATGCCCCCGCTGATCCCCGGCCTCCTCTGGCAAGCTTGTTCTCTGTCTCCCAGGGCCTCACACTGTTGGCGGGCCTGCAGGCTTTCCTCTGTGGGTCTGGGAGTAAGCCTGACAGAGAGGGGCTGACATCTCGCCTGGCCATGATGCCCTCTATCCTCCTGCAGATCTGCCCCCTCGGGACCCCACTGGACATCCCTCAGCCAGGGGCCTCATCGGCATCAGCAATGCCCACTCCTGCAGGGACCCAGAAACAGCCAGCCTGGAAAACAGGGGTGCACCGTGGTCGGGCTGTGGTGAATGTAGCTCTAACGGAGATGGTGCGCTCCATGCAGTATGGAAACCGAAACAGGCAGGACCTCTGGGATGTCTATGGCACAGTGACTTGCAAGGTGAGCACAGTGATGCTGTCTATGTCTATGGTAATGTAATACTGAAGTTTCTTGTTACCTTCTGCTGTCTACTCATTCTCTCTAACCCATTTGTGCTTTTTCCCTTTGTGTCATCAGTGTGAAGTGGAAGGGGTCCTTCCCAATGTGACGGTCACTCTCACACTGCCACCCAATGGCTCACCACTGATGGATGTCCTGGTCCACCCTTGTGTGTCTTCACTGGATGCCAGTGTTCTGACTGCCATGAGTGTTGAGGACTGTGACAGCTCTTCCTTCTCTGGCCCCTACAAGTTCCCCTTCTCCCCTCCTCTTGAGCCTTTCAGGCTCTGCAGCTACACATCTCAGGTACACAAGTCCAGAGCTTGTAAAAATAGCTAAAAACATGCATTCACTCCTTCATACATTGCTGTCTTCATCTCGTCAGATTGAATGATGTATTTTCTCAGGTTCCCGTGCCTCCTATCCTAGGCACCTATCAGCTGAAGGATGATGACAACCAGTTGCGTATTACTGTGAGTCTCAAACTTCACGAGAGTGTGAGGAACAGCTTTGAGTACTGTGAGGCACATCTGCCGTTCTTTAACAGGTAACCTATGCACATATAAACAATGCATAACATCTCACATTGGTGATGCACTTCCTGATGTCAATATAGTAGCTTATTACACATAATCATCCCTTCTAGTGTTGCTTAAAATGCAGTGTTTCTGGAATCTTGTAAAGAAACACATCTCGACTTGAGGTTACGTTTAACCTCTGAACCTCTGTGTTGTTGCAGGGACCAGATGGGTAGTGTGGATGTGAAAGTGAGCTCAGGACAGCTGGAAGTGTCCAAGGAGAAGAACCTGCTGGTCTGGGTCCTCGGTACGTCTCATTGGTCTGGGGACAACATTTACACTGTGCAATGACCCAGTTTACCACATATTTAAGTTTCAAATACCCTTTGTTTATGGAAAAATAACGTGTATATTCTGCCTTATCACTCTTTAGGCCAGAAGTTCCCCAAGTCCCGCGAGGTGTCACTAGAGGGCAGTGTGAGTTTTTCAGGGGAGCTCCCAGGACCTACAGATCCTCTCTGCACAGACCTTACAGCCTACATCAAAGTAAGTCAGATTCTTTCTAGACATTGGAGATGCATCTAAAACTAAACATACCAGAAAAACCATTCCTTCATGTTTTTCAGTTGTACTTCCGAGTGCCAGACTTGACTCTGTCTGGATGCTGTGTGGACCAGCATTCAGTGCAGGTCTATTCCTCTGCAAAACCTCGTATAGTCACATGTGAGTGAGAGATTTGGGTTCTAATGCTGGTTTAATTATTTTCTATGAAAATATATTTATGAAAAATATGTATTTGTGAAGCCTGAATGTGCGCTCTCTCTTCTCTCTGCAGCCCGGGAGTTGTTATCCTCAGAATACTTTATCTGGAACTCAACTGGAACTGCACCAGTGTCCTCCGGACACATGATGCTGTAGGATGGAACTGTACAGTATAGACGAGCATCGAGGAAATGACTACTTCGTCCATATCTGGGATGGGCCAAACACATGATGGATCTCCAGAGCATAAGATCATTGCTGGACAACAGACACTGCTTTCGATTCTGGTGACAAGGTTTGAATCTGTGTAACAAACAGCATCCAACATTATGAACGCAATGGTCAAAGTGCTGTAACTGAATGGCTTGTATCTGCTGTTCTTCTGACAGCCTTGGTCTCATCTAAGACGCAAAATGCAATTTCTCATCCGTACTGAACAGACCAATCAATTTTCAGTGAAATAATATGCCTTAAAGCTAGAATCCTTAATTGAAACAACAACAAAGTGTCCACCCCACCTCTGTTTTGGTATAAAGCTGAGGGATGGGTCTTTAGAAATGTAACCACTCCCAAAATCATAGACATAGCTATGGTTGCAAGGACTGCCTATCCATGATATCAAAATTATAGTTTTAACTATGTTCTGAGGCTATACAGTGCTTTTTGTTTTACATTGTTCACAAACATTGGAGTAAAACAATCTTATATTTTTGGTTCTAATGGGGTATGACTGTTGAATTAAGCTCATGAGTCATTTATAAGTTATATTCTTCAATAATCAATGGGTATAAATGTATATATCCTTAATGTATGTCCAAAAATGGATGTAGCTACTAAGGATTCTAGCTTTAAATACAGATAATGGTTATTCAACTGAATCTTACTAAAGAGTATTAGTACTGGAAAGAGAAAATATTGAATTATTGCAATTAAATATTGACGTTAATACAATAATGTCTGCATTTGTGTACATTTTTATTTATTGATGCTGCCAGTTCCTATATTTTGGAAATGTTTGGACATCCCACTCCACTGGCCACATCTCTTTAGAGAGAGGGGCCACCCCTAGCTCTGACAGTCCCACTTCAGTGCCTCTCCATCAGCCAGATAATTAGCAGCTGGGGCCTTGTCGTCGGCTGGAGCTGAGGTCCTGTGGGAGACGGGGCTTGGGATGTGAAAGGGTAGGCTGATCCGGGCAGCGTCTGTGCCACAAAGAGCCTCTCAGGAGAACTGGCAGGTCTCCCTGGTCCCCCCCATCTCTGACTCCACTGCCTGTCAGCCAGTGGCCTCTTCAAATACCTAGCCTCTCCAGCCTGAGATGGAGCACTGAACAACCCTCTAAAAAGTTGAGGCCTCCACCACCCCCAGCTGGCCAGATGACTGGCTAAGTGGAGAAAAACTTGTAAAGAGAAACAGGGTGTGGTGGCCACCTTAAATATTGCATGACAAAAATTGGTTCAGCATAAGGGTCAGATTCAAATAATTGCAATTTGGTTAGAGTACAGCTCATCCACACATGACCATGATAAAGTCCTGTCAATTAAAAGAAAATGTATAGGTATACATGTAAGTGTCTACAAAACACATTTTAAGAGCCCTAGCCTAGACTATTTCCCTGCACAGACATCTGGATGATATTTCTAAGTGTCCTTACGTTAACCAAGCTGTGTTTCCCAAGACATACAACAGCCTGTCTTTAGTTAGAAAGGAATACAGTATATTGGTCATATATACACGGTTAAGTATGTGAACATCTGGTAGTTGAAGTGTTAAAGCAGGTAGAGATTGTGATCCACTTTGAGTGTGTTCCACTGCAGCCAGATTCTTCTGAGTGTTCTATTGTCCAGTACTGGCCTCTCTTGCCCTCCTTGCTGGTGCAATCGTTCTCATGTGGATTTCCACCCAGAAGACTGACCATGACCAATCCTCTGTCAATTGGAACCAATTCCTCACACGGCATCCTTCACCTTTTTATGTAGCAGTATGCTGTGGCAGACACCCACCCTCCACATTGATTTGGTTTTAAGACCCAGTGTGTGTGTACTGAACTGGAAGGGGCAGACTGCTCCAAAGCTCTTGAGCATCCCGGCCTGTTGTCAGCCTGGCTCCTGGAGTCAGTGCAGTCACTGGGTTTGTACTGGCAGACGTGGCATTGTTGGTTAAATAAGGCTTGCTAAATGAATGGGCACGTTTAACGAGCCTCTGCTAGAATGCCTTGAACCCACATATCATACAACTAAATTGAGATGCTGAATTTCGGGAGATGTTTTGAAGCAATTGATTTGATACATTGACTTGTTTATCAAATAGTAAGCCTACTAGGTTTATGAACACCCATGGTTTTTGTCTTTTGATCATCTTTGTGCTCACCTGTGGAACCCACATAATACTAAACAGAACACAAGTAAAGGAGCCCCACATTGATTTGCTCACAAAAAAATCTATTTGTGATCAATGACCAATATATAATGGTATAATATATACATATTACATATCATGTATACATGAATAATCATTGGCCCAGGGACCAAGACTGATCGACATATGTCCTTTCCCTCACACTGTCAAGCATACTACGACATCCAGTGGTAGGGCTAGAGAACATGTTATTGAGTTCTGTCGCACTATAAAAACAACTTAAATTGGATTTATAGATGTCATATTCTTCATTAAATTATTTCATAGATTTTTTTGACTTGTTGTTCTTGACATTACAACAACACTGTTCCTAAGATTTTAATCGACTGAGTGTCGTAAAGTTGTTTTTCGCACAGTAAATGCTTTACGGTAGCAATAATTTTGACAGGCAGAAGCTAGCCTAGCAACAAACTTTAGAAGTTATTAGCTAGCTACAGTACATTAGTTGGGTTAGCTACAGAAAATACATTATATGATTTAAAAACAGATTCGCAACTGGTGGCAACTTTAACCGTGCAAGCGACTTTTTTTTCTTCGTTTTAGCTAACGTTAGCTGGCTAAACGCACTGTCTGTATGCGAACAATAACGAAATCAACAACAACATGCCAACCATGGGAATGGCTGAAATAGATTCCAGCAGTGTCGACGGGGTGCTAACATGCAGCAAAGAAGTGGTGGTGATGGAGGGAGACAGGGAAGACCTCGGGACGCTGTGCGCTGAAGAAGATTTGGTGGCATCCGCGCTTGCTGCCACTATCACCTCTCAAGTTATTGTGGAAGAACTGAGAAGGCTTGGGTTATGTTCAAACATAGAGGGAGACGTGGAATACGTACCATACGAATCTGAACTGCAAATGTCAGACATCAAAAGGCTTATTACCAAAGACTTGTCAGAGCCTTATTCGATTTATACATATAGGTATTTCATTCATAACTGGCCTCAACTCTGCTTCTTGGTACGTATAAAGTTGTTAGCTAGCTGACTAAACTCAACGATTTATGGTGGAGTTGCGTGTGGGCGGACTGGAGCTCCAACATCACATAAAATAACAGTGTCGTGTGTAATTCTCGGCAATTATTTACTTTGGGTGCTGAAATCGAGAGTAAAAAACCCAAAAAATGACGTTTATATGTGGCGTCGGATCTCCAGTACGCCCACAGTAGTCGCAAACTCAACTCCATCGTAAATCGTGGAGTTGCGTTTAATCGGATATAAAGTTGTATGCATTTTAGGAACTGATCATGTTTTGTAGTTTGCCACTACCAGCCTATGCTCAGGGCTGAATATGGTGCGTTCGGGCTGGAGAAAAAGCCTACACACCTGCCAGCCAGTAGATAATCAAATGTTTTACCTCTGTGCCACAGGCGATGGTGGACAAGGATTGTGTTGGTGCCATTGTGTGCAAACTGGATATGCACAAGAAGATTCACCGTGGCTACATTGCCATGTTGGCTGTGGACTCCAGATACAGGAGGAAAGGAATTGGTAAGTGGGCATTAGGAGGTTCTCCAGGATGGGTGGGTAAAATTAGTGGAACATTCCAAAAGGTATCTGTTCCAAAAACTTTGTAAATAACAAGGTTGCCATCAAACAACGCATACATACAAAGTTGTAAAGCGGCAGAACAAGGTACCAGGTAGGGAGTAGGCTATTTAATTATGTTTTCACTCACTATGTTTATTCCGAAAAATGTCTGTCCTCACTCTGGTAGCCCATCGACAAACATTAAGAATAAGCTACATGGTGAGTTGATGCCTATTCGGCAGCTAGTTAGCTAGGTGTATTGATCATGTTACTTTGTATGCAATGTTTGTTGGCAACCTTGTACTTTACGAAGATTTTGGAACAGAGTCCTGTTGGAACATTCCACAAATTATACCCACCCCTGCAAGACTGTGTTATAATGTTTCATGTTTACTTCTAACATGTCATCACTCCTGTCATTTCAGGTACATATCTAGTCAAAAAGGCTATCTATGCTATGATGGATGAGGACTGTGATGAGGTATGTTTATTTTACATAATCATATCTACCCTGGAAGACATTAGGCAAGAGTGGCCAGATGTCCCCAATTTCCAGGAACAGTCCCCGCTTTTGGTGGCCTGTCCCGAAAATGTCCCTGATTAGCCATTAGAAAGAAAAAAATAATATTGAAGTTAAATTGGGGCTGATCGTTAAATAATCAAATGCTGTCCAATCAGATTTGCATATATCAATCCCTTTGCCAAACTCGTTTTCTTCCGAGGCTTTGCCATGGACCTTTTATGAGAACGTTTGACCAGTGATACAGAGACAGGACTCTGTTTATCATGCATCCTTGCACTTTATTACAAATGCCAAGTCACTCACCCACCATTGCACCTTATACCAAATGGTGGGTTGGACCTCACTTTATATGTGCAGGAAGCTACGTACATGTGTATGTGTTCATCTGCAAGGCCCTTTTGGGTAAACTCCCTCTTTACCTCTGTAGTCTGGTCTCCTTCACCACCAGCAGTTACCATACCCGGTCTGCTCGGTGGTTGCTACTTAAAGTCCCCAGGACATTTACATTATTAGGCAAGACTGCCTTTCTCGTCTTGTACACCAGAGGCATGGAATAGTTTACAATCCACGCTTCATCTAGATATGTTAGTGCCACTGAATTCATTTAAAATGTTGGTGGGAGACTGTTACGGAGGAGTGTAAATGCTTTTTTTTAGGCTGGATCATGTTGTTGAAATGTATGTTTTAATTCTGTAATATATTGAATGTTGCTGTCTTCTTGGCCAGGTTTCCCTTGAAAAAGAGACTGGGTTTCAATGGGCTGGTTAAATAATAAAAAAAACATGAACACACCATGGCCAGAAAGTACATGCAACAGCATAGGCTACCAAACCTGGGTAATTAAAAAATGACTAGCTAGGCTTTTAAGAACTGTGGAGGGTTATTCCATTTCTGTGTTTGAAGTAACGAAAATTGATAGTTAAATATAGTTCCATGGCATTTTTATTTTCAAACAGTACCCCTCCCCCACCCTCCCCACGCAAAAACAAAATCATTTCTGGTCACCTTACATTAGGCCACATTTTAGCTAGAAGATAACAGGCCACACTCTTTACCATAAATAGTGACAAGTTTAAGCTTGATTCTAATCTCATTACACCAATGCACATTTGAAACTGAAAATGCCATTGAATACCATTTTGTATAGTATTCAGTATGGAGATAAAGGTAACAATCTCTTACAAATTACTTGGTTTTGTTAACTTTAAACAGGTGGTGCTGGAGACTGAGATCACCAACCAATCAGCCCAGAAACTGTATGAGAACCTGGGCTTTGTAAGGGACAAGAGGCTCTTCCAATACTATTTAAATGGAGTGGATGCTCTACGGCTCAAACTGTGGCTTCGGTAGCAATACAGTCAGTGTCTCTGGCTCTGAGACCTCTTTCTCCCAGTCTCAGGAACAAACGTCCTCCCTACGAGGGAAACATCAAAGCCACATAAAATCCAGAAAGATCAGGAAGGAAAATTGGAGACCAGTACCACAGTTTTCTTTGTTGAATTGGGAGTACTTGTGGCATTTTAGTGGCCAGAGGAAATGAACTGAAAATAACCACACCCTAGCCCTTGACCTCGACCAAACTAAATCAATTACAAACAAAACAACAGCTTGCCTCTGTCCTTTAATTTTTTTAATTAGAGGACTAAAAACATGGCGAAAACACAAGTTGGGAAGAAGAGTAAGACTATGCAAACTGAATGTTTTCATAAAGCCATTTATAAGGGCTATACAGCCTAAATGCTTCAGACGTCGTAAGAAAAGAGGATACCTCTCACTTGATTCAAGAACTAAATGTAGCTGTCCCTTGTCTTGTTGTGTGTTCACTGTAGTCCCAGGTGTGTGGTAGCTGGCCAGTTCTACTCTCTCTCTAAATCCGCTAAGAGCTTCCATCAGGATTTTCATAAAGGTGGAGAGGATTGCTGCAATAAGCAATTTCCTGTTAGGGTAAAAGGAGCCCTGAAGTGCAATATATATTTTCAATGTTGGAAGGGAATTGGGGAGCACAATAGGTCTTCAGTGTGCTTCTCATTAAACAAAAACTCAGCCCCAAAGATAATTTAGAAAATACATTATCTTTGAAGCTAAATTAAACGGTCATTGAGGGAAATTATTTAGTACCATTTGTATGTACCCATTTTTGTCTCTGTACCATTGTGTCTAGAGGTCTTGAAGACGTGAAACAAAATATGGTCAGAAATCTTTTATGGGTCTTCTTTCAAAAGTGTATCGCAAGACACCTTTCAATTTAAGATGGACAAAGTAATGTATTTGGTAATTCATTGTCTGTCCATTTTCCATTGTTTTAGAGATTAAGATTGAGTAACAAAATTAAAGTAACTTTTGGTCCTTGAAAGCGCTATATAAGTACCATGTATTGTTAATCATGATGGAAATAAGATCAAAAAGCCAAATGTATTTTTTTAATGTGCTTTCTCACCTTCTGAACATTAAGCTGGTGTTACATCAAGCTAATTTTAGACCTTTCCACACCTGTAGTAAGTATCACTATCATCTCTAGAGGGCGCCACACACTGCCTTCAAACAGGCTGGAATAAAAACACACTGATTCACTTTCATAAACACATTTATTTGTTATGGAAAACAGATTTGTTCCCATAATGAGACTTACTTTATTTAACCACATCTGCTATTCTAATGAAGCAATCCTAGACTTTAACCACAGCTGCTATTTTAATAAAGCAATCCTATGAATACATTCAGGTGATAGTTTAACACTGGTGGTGGACACATTCTCTGAAATACTTTGGTTATGACAAACCAATATTTAGTTTGCCATGTGATCATACAGTAAAAATGCTAACAGTTTAAAAGATAAATGAGCTACAATTTCTGCTTTTCAAAATGAAGTGATCACCTATACACCATTAGCATTTCGCAAACTGAGATTGAAGATCCGATCTAATCCAGATTAGTAAACCTCTCAAACAGCTCCTACTCCAGGTCAGGTTCCCAAATCCCTCTCTCCCCATGACATAGACCTCTAATGCCCTCTCTCTGCCAGCCTCTCAGAGGCCTCCTACTAGCCCTCTCACTATCCCTGAAAGAGCTCAAGTGTTTGGGAATTGTATCTCTTTGTTTCTCTGTCTTCCAGTCCAGCATCGAAGGTAAGGTTTTCCTCATGGTCAGTCCACCATCTGTCTCCCCTTCCACTCTGTCTGTGAGAGAATTGGTTTTCCGGTGAGGACTCCTGAGGCCTCCCCATGCCAAGTCTCTGTTGATCAGCTCTTCATCCCTACACAGGCACTGTGGTGGTCCAGGCTGGGACTGCTGTCTCTCTCCCTGCTCCAGGGGAAGGGGGCTTGGTTGGAGGATCTCCTTGAGGTCGAGACTCTCTCCTGTCATCTCATCCCAAAATATGTCCCTTTGGGTTGGCCTGTTTAGCAGATGCAGTCTCTGTATCCCTTTGCTGCTTGGTGCTTCAACTACAGAGGCCAAGGGAGCAAGACAAAGTACACAATCTATTTAAGTACTGCAGCCCTATGGATTGTACGCATCACTTAGAACATGTTCAAGTTGGTGGTACATTTTTTTAGCCTGGCTGATGCGACCCATGTAGTACACAGCGAGGGAGAGCTGTGACACTGCAGTCAGGAAGACTTTGAGTTTGGTGTCAGCCAGATTAACAAAATGTCTCCAGTCTCACCATTATCTATGTAGATTGTCCTCTCGTGGACCCGCTGCTCTCGGACTCGTCTCTGGTGGGCTCTCCTTCTTCGCTGGGCCTGTTGACTGAGGACCATCTGTGCCTCCAGGAGTCCTCCCTATACAACCCAACCCACACAGCCAGAGAGACCATGCATGAGTCACCACCAAATGGTACGGTAGTTTAAAATATAATATAGTCACACGTCATGGAATACACAACGCATCAATGATATGCTACAGATAAAATGTTGATCCCTAGATCCTGCCCTATGCAATGAAACATGAAAATGTACAAATTGTTATATACAGTATGTCGGTTTGTGAGGGAGTGTGTGCGCGCACGTGTGTTTGCCTGGTAGTGGGGTTTTTCCTGTTCCCTGTACCCTGAAAGCGCATCCCATTGAGGGCCAGTCAGAGCTGTAGACCACCCCACTTTCCACTCCACCAGCGCTTTAATCAGGCCCACTGGGACAGAAGGGGCCCAGGCTCGCAGCTCACCAGCTGCTCTCGCTCTCTCTGGTAAATTACCTCTCATAACAACATTCCTGACTAAATCAAATCCCATGTAATTGTTTTGGAGACTGAGGAACATAAGCATGTATAGTGCATTCAAAAAAGTATTCATACCCCTTGACATTTTCCACATTTTGTTGAATTACAGCCTGAATTTAAAATTGATCATTTCGATTTTGTGTTTTTTTAATTTCACCTTTATTTAACTAGGCAAGTCAGTTAAGAACAAATTCTTAATTTTACAATGATGGCCTACCCCGGCCAAACCCTCCCCTAACCTGGGCAACGCTGGGCCAATTGTGCTCCGACTTATGTGTCTCTTATTTACATACAATACCCCATAATGTCAAAGTGGAATTATGTAAATACAAATAAATGAAAAGCTGAAATGTCTTGAGTCAGTAAGTATTCAATCCCTTTGTTATGGCAAGCCTAAATAACTTCAGGAGTAAAAATATGCTTAACAAGTCACATAAGTTGCATGGACTGTGTGCAATAATAGTGTTGAACATGATTTGTGAATAACTACCCTATCTCTGTAGCTCACAAATACAATTATCTGTAATGTCCCTCAGTCCAGCAGTGAATTTCAAGCACAGATTTAAAGACAAAGACCAGGGAGGTTTTCCAATGCCTCGCAAAGAAGGGCACATACTGGTAGATGGGTTTAAACATTTTAAATAAAAAAGCAGACATTGAATATCCCTTTGAGCATGGTGAAGTTATTAATTACACTTTGGATGGTGTATCAATACACCCAGTCACTACAGAGACCCCTCTTCATATTTTCAAGCATGGTGGTGGCTGCATTATGTTATGGGTATGCTGGTCATCGGCAAAGACTAGGGAGACTTTATGGATAGCAAGAAAATCAATAGAGCTAAGCACAGGCAGAATCCTAGAGGAAAACGTTATGTTTGGCGTAAAAGCAACACAGCTGAACAGCTGAACACACCATCCCCACTGTCAAACATAGTGGTGGCAGCATCATGGTTTGGGCCTGCTTTTCTTCAGCAGGGACAGGGAAGATTGTTAAAATTGATGGGAAGATGGATGGAGCCAAATACAGGACCATTCTGGAAGAAAACCTGATGGAGTCTGCAAAAGACCTGAGACTGGGACGGAGATTTGTCTTCCAACAAGACAATGATCCAAAACATAAAGCAAAATCTACAATGGAATGGTTCAAAAATAAACATATCCAGGTGTTAGAATGGCCAAGTCAAAGTCCAGACCTGAATCCAATCGAGAATCTGTGGAAAGAACTGAAAACTGCTGTTCACAAATGCTCTCCATCCAACCTCACTGAGCTCGAGCTGTTTTGCAAGGAGGAATGGGAAATAATTTCAGTCTCTCGATGTGCAAAACTGATAGAGACATACCCCAAGCGACTTACAGCTGTAATCGCAGCAAAAGGTGGCGCTACAAAGTATTAACTTAAGGGGGCTGAATAATTTTGCACGCCCAATATTTCAGTTTTTGATTTGTTAAAGTTTGAAATATCCAATAAATGTCGTTCCACTTCATGATTGTGTCCCACTTGTTGTTGATTCTTCACAAAAAAATACAGTTTTATATCTTTATGTTTGAAGCCTGAAATGTGGTAAAAGGTCGCAAAGTTCAAGGGGGCCGAATACTTTCGCAAGGCACTGTATCTAATCAAGATATATTCATGTTTTATTTTCCATTTAGTATATTTTTTGTTGTTGAATTTTTCTTCCACTTTGACATTGCAGAGTATTTTGTGTAGATTGTGGACAATGAATTACAATTAAATCCATTATAATCCCACTTTGTAACACAACAAAATGTGGAAAAGGTAGAGGCGTGTGAATACTTTCTGAAGGCACTGTAAGTCCATTACATTCTCTATCTGCACCTGCGGATGGCGGCCGGTGCCATCGTGTGCACCCTGGCTGGGGGTAGAAAAGTGGAGGACACCCCCATCTCTCCAGTCTATGCCCTGTGACAAGAGAAAAAGAACAAACCAAACACAAGCATAAGGTCATAAAAACAGCTTCAACATTGACAAAGGCTTTGTATACATGTCAACACAGCACAAACAGAGACAAAATGGCACTGATGTTTTTGTAAGTTTTTTTTTTTTACCATGGCCATGTGATTGGCAGTAACCTTGAGACCTGCACTAAGAGGGGCCAGCGGTTGCAATGCCTGAGGAGAGAGAATGATGGGAGGTCTGCATGGGTACACAGTACAGTACATCACAACAACACAGCCACTCTTCCCCCAATGTGAAGTCCGAGACACTAAATTGAAATACAATTTATTTCACAGAGATAGGAAAATAAAGTAGGAATTTAGGAACACTTGAACAAGAATGTTTGTGACAGTTTGTAGTAAAATGGTAGCGAAAGCTATACTGTTCTGACCTGTAGTCTTCGTGGTGGATGAGAATGAATGATGCTTGGTCCCCAAATGTTGCTTTGACTCTGTGGGAGGCTGCTTGCTACATATGATGATTCTTACACACATGCATATACACACATAGACACACAAGTCTGTTAAGCCTTCATGATGATGACAACCACATTTGGAGACAAAATAATCTGTCTACTGACCTGTAGATAGTGGGTGGAAGCTTGCAGAGTTTTCCAGTTTCAGTGGGGGCAGCTGGATAGTCCTACTATGTCCTAGGGGCCCATGTTGTGGCCCCAGTGGGGTTGGCACAGCAGAGATGGTCCATTGTGAGGTGGGATGACTGGCCTGCTGGTCCAGGTCTCCCTCTGGCTGACTGTGACATGGGGCCACCTGACTCAGCCTGGACCTGGATCCTGAAGAGCCCATAGTCCACCACTAGCCCTCTGCTATGGCTGTTAGGCTGCTATGCTATGCTATGCTTTTAGTGAAAGTCTGTTGATGAGCCAAGCAATCACACTCTAATTTGGGTTTGTTAATATTATGAAATCCGGATGGTCTAAGTTACTTTCAGTGTTGAAATCAGAAGAACTTGTCTCACCTCACTTGTTTTGAGTCCTCCGCTCATGTTCTCTCATTCGTTTGGCTGTATGTGGTGTTTAGTGCTCCGCCACCAGCTGCTACGGGTCTTGATGTACTGTAGTTGACTTTTCTTTCTTGATAAATTAGCATAGCCCTTTGGTATGACACCCTTAGTGACATAATAACTCCCCTAGTTAGTTGTGGCGGCATACATCTCAGGTATCCATTCTGTATGTTGCAGCTGTACAAGTGAGGTAACAGTTTTAGTTGTGGTTAAAATGGAAGGTCTGTGCCCCCATCCCTGTCTTTATACTTTTCATTTTTCATTATAATGAGCTGTTTCTATGACAACTCTCCCTACAGGTTACTTTGTAACTCCAAGTTAATGCTTGAAAGTCCCTGCTTTTTTCTAGCCACATACCTCTTCCCCTCCACGCTCCAAACTGTTCAGGCATAATAATAGATCATTTACAGAATCTGCCTCAACAACATACACTATACTTTCAGTTTCCAACAAGGAAGTAATTCACAGCAGGACATAGAAATAAAGGTAAAAGTTTTGAGAATTACTTTTCAAATGATGAAGAGAGTTCAGACTACCTGCATAACATGGAGATGCTGTACTTTGTTCTGTCTCAGTGTGTGGATGTGAAAATCATCAGTAATGAGGATTTAAACCCCTCCCTACATTCGTTCACCTCCTCTTTTCTCGCTCATTTGGTTTAATGAGGCAGCATCCACAACAGAGTGTCTGAATCTGTCAGTTCAGCAAACGCTTCATTAGAGGTCATGTCTCACTGACAGCACACCAGTCATCACAGCACTGACTGGGGACTGAGCTCTGTCTCACAGCCTCAGAGGAGAACAGATTACTTCCAACAAACACACTCCACTTCGTCTCCAGGAATAAAGTCATTCAAGTGCCCTGAAATGAATTTAGTTATTCCATCTTTCATTTTGGTTTCATTCTTTCTATCCCACTGAAAGGCTGTTTTGCCTGGTAGCTGTCACAGACTGGCTGAGGAGGAGCTGTGTGCTACCTGCAGCTGAATCAGTGCTAGGCTACTGCTGGGCCATAAAAGCCTTCATCACCTAATTACCAGAGATCTCTGTGTAAGTGAGCAGGGGGAGTAGAGAGAGGAATGGATGACAGAGGAGAGTCTGTCATCCCTGCAGAATTACTTAAATACATTATTACTAAGACTGGATGAATCACACTCCATGCTGCTGGATATGTTTGGGACTAAGATGAATCAGGTCCGAAGACATGGTAGTGACATATGTGAGCAGATCTACTGAGCAGTTAGTTATACATATAAACATGAACCTGCTGTCTGTGTGCCACGTACGTGGCCTATGCAGAGGTGATGTAATAGGATGATATGAAGGCCCTGGCTTTATGGAGAGAGACCTCAGAAGCTCTGCTTTGTCGAATGTGGACCTGATCCACTTCAGTGGCTATTGATAACTGAAATATCCATTTACAGCCATTTCAATCATTTTCCTGTCTTGAACATAGCATGTTTTTAAAGGTTGTGTTTATGAGACGATCTGATCAAGAAGCTATTGGTCTTTATTTTACTTTTATTAAAAAAGAAAAAGAGCCTGTATGTTCAGCATATGTTTCCCAACCCATTCCTGTATATAATACTATATAAGAAGTCAAATGTAAATACTCTATTGATACACCTCTGAGTAAATTCAATAAATGCACATAAGATTGAGCCAAACTGGCCCTGTCAATATTTATATTCACAGAATACAGTCCGTGGAGCAGGTTAAAAGTTGGGCTTATGTGGTCTAGGGGCAAGACTGGGTGTGGCAAAGAGTTCAAGACTTTCCAACTTTACGCTCAGCAAAATCAGCAGTAAGGTTCTCTTTTTAACTCCCCATTAGTTCCTGGGGAAAGTGACAGAGGAGATTCAACTCCACAACAGTTTATCTCAGCCATAGAAACACTTCCTGTTCTCCTGATTTTGGACTTCCTGGTCTGTGGTCAGCACAGGAGTCATCCCGCCATGCTTCCAGGATGGGACATGTAGAACCGTGCGAGGATAGGGGTTGATGATGGGATGGGCCTTTGGAGGATCATGGGAGCTGACAGGGTCGGGGGTCATGCCATAGGGATTGAGACGGCGCCATTGGCTTGGCTGCGGCTGCGTGTGTGGATGCTGGAATCAGTCAGCTCCTCTCCATGCTCCTCAGACTTCTTGAATGCAGCGAGGAAGCGCAGCGTGACGGAGTCCCACTCCTCAGGAAGCAGCAGCAGCAGGAAGCCAAGGCAGATGATGCAGGTGGCAGCCAGACGCACCACACTGAAGATCACCTCATGTTTCAACACATCTACCACTATGGATGGGAGAGAGGGACGGAGAGAGGGAGGGAGGGAGAGACGGAGAGAGGGAGGGACGGAGAGAGGGAGGGAGGTACGGCGCGAGAGAGATGTTTTGATTAATTAAGCAGAAGTAAGGTAATAGAAGAGAGAGGGAGAAAGACAGAGAGAGATGTTCTGAATGATTACGTAAAGTAACAGAAACCGCAGGACAAAGGTGGGGGGGTGAACTGAACTGCATGGGGGGATATACAGTATGTAGCTTAACAATGCAGCTTACAATCAGCACAAGTGGGCCACTATGTCCTCTCTGCTCTAAAGATCTACACCCCTGCACCACGCCAAGCTGTAGTAACCCACTGACCTTCATACAGGCCACTGTGGTTAAGGAAAATAACTGTGGGAATTTACTGTCGCCTTAGCAACCTGATCCTCCCTTTGTGACGGATAGTTGCTGCGTCTGAAGGCACAATGATGATTGGGTTTCCGAGGTGAGAGAGTGAGACCTGCTGTGTAATCTGTTTGTTGCTGGGGTCTCAAGTGCTGACGTCTGAATACAATACCTCTGCATGCATTAGAATAAAGAGGCCTTTACACATTTTTCAGAGATACACACACGCACACACACGCACGCACACACAGACACACACACACACACACACACAGACACTTACCTGCATTGCCGGGCACACTGAGCAATGTCCCTATAGAGATGAGGATGGGGTAGGTAAGCACCACGCCAACATTAACCAGGATATTGAACACTGGAAGAGAAATGACAATGTTAACACAAATATTGTTTCTAGTAAGATCAAATAGTGTGTGTGTGTTTCCACTCACCCAGCCAGAGCCCAGCCAGGCCACACAGGTATCCCCAGGGCAGCGAGGACAGAGAGCCCCAATGCTCCACTTTGGTGAAGTAGAGGATGAGGGGGATGAAGGAGATGAAGATGAGATTGAAGACACCCATGGTAGAGAGGAAGTGAGCCACCTCACCCAGGTTGGCACTGCCCAGGAACATCTTAAACAGTACCTGCAGCAGAGGAAACAATGTCCAGATATGTTATACTGATGGAACTCTATGTAAAACTAATTGAGAATTCTAATTATTTCAGTATAAACAGGCACCTGCTTAGTAAACTAACCTTGTAGAGAGCCGATGTGGACGCGGAGCCTACAGCCAAGGCCACGCCTATGATGGAGTCCCCATGGAAACCATCTGCGTAAGCCATCATGACGATGCCTGTGATGGCCATTATGGCCGCCACAATCTGCAGGTAGGAATGAGGGAAGTAAACCAATCAACATTAATACTTGTGCCTACCTCCCCTCCCCTGTATGATTCATTTGATAGCTGTGTGACCAAGCCCAATGAAGTAATAGTAGTGGTAGAGTACTGACCCGTACACCCATGAAGCGGTCCTTTAGGACGATCCAGGACAGTAGGAAGACGAAGGCCTTGTGGCAGCAGTAGAGGGCTGAGACATCAGTGGCGGTCAGCTTCCTCAGGGCCAGCAGGTACAGGTAGTTAGTCAGGGTCCACAGGATGGAGAAGGGTGCTGTCCTCTTCAGGAACAGCTTGAGGGTCATCCCATCCTCCCCAAAAAGCCTGCTGCACTCTCTGACAAATGTAATTATAGTGGATAGAGAAAAGGAAGAGGTTATTTACTTCTCAAATTTGTTAGTCCTATACCCATGAGGAAATGGGAATTCCAAAACTTTGGATGGAAGTCAAAACCGTTCTTCCGGCTGAGAGTCAATGCTTCATTGAAATTATTATACTGGCCATTTCTCATGGTTGCGGTTAATATCCCTTTCACACGCCTGTGCCCATGGTAATTAGAGGAGGGGTGTGTCATATAAACAACGTCTCACAGCACTGGAGGAGATCAAATACTGAACAGAAAGCATTTTACAAATCTGCTGCAGCTACCACTGCAGCTCCCATAAACACGTCTGGGTGTTACAACTGATTCAATACCCTGGAATTATAGCCTATGGAGTCTATGGTTTCTCAAGGAGCTACAGTACTTAGCCTGTGCAACCTTGTAAAAGCCCTTCCCCACTGTCATGATCAATCACCTGAATTTCTGTATAGGCGTCTGCTTGTCCCTGGTGGTGACCACGTGGCCTCCGTAGTAGAGAGGGAAGAGGAGGATGGTCCAGTTGGTGCTGAACCAGGAGATGAAGAAGGGGCAGGAGAAGGACTTGAAGGTGAGCTGGACCAGCTGAGTGGTGCCCACCCAAGAGGAGGAGACACATAGGACCAATAGGAGGCCCCCCAGCACCTTCAGCACTGTGTTAGCACACGTCTGGTACGATTTCCCCTCTTCACTGGCCTCACTGCCTGGTGTGTCCGCATGAGACTCAGAACCCTCCTCTCCTGTGGGGGTAAACATATCCGTAGTTAAAGTATGGAGGGATATGTACTGTAGGCTTGTTGCATCACCAGAGGCATTGGTGTAGGTGTGGCTGAACAAAAGATGCTTCGGCACCATGGACAGTGGCATTACCTTCAGCACCATGGACAGTGGCACCCCATTCAGCACAGTGGACAGCGACACTCTGGACAAAGAGCCATAAGCATGTGTTTTCAGTATTTGTTTTTCCAGTGTGTGGTTGATAGCAACAGGTCAATTTGAATGTTCCATTTCCACAATAAAACACATAGCACTTGAAAATAAAGCTGATGTGGAACAGCTTTCACAAAGACAATTAAGAGTGGATTGTTCCATAAAGACCAATGGGTTCCAAGCTCCATTCTATGACGCTATCCTGGCTGCCTCACTGAGATATGTAAACAAGTATTGATAATTCGTCCTTAGTGAGTCAGTCCTCCAGTTTGAATGGTCTGCTGTAAAGGCACTAATGCATAGCTTTGATCAAAATATGTGTTCTTTGCATCCTGGATGCTGGTTGCCCATGTCAGGAATAGCACCATTGAGTTATTATACAACGCAGGGGATACGGTCCTAGCATAGACATGTATTCAGACATGCACAGAAACCTGACCCCCAAAAAGGATCCACATTTTGTATGTGTCCGCCCAATCCCGTGGCATCCGTCTCTAGAAAGACATGACAACCTTGTCAATTGTGGCAGCCTCCTGTTTCTTACCATTCCTTATATTGTGCTCTAAAGAAACGACAGGACTGATTGTTCAGAGGTCTGGCTATAAGACTTTTCAAAATTCCTTTTAGAGCACTGAGCAAGATGTTCCACTCGGACTCTCTAGTGGACATAACATGGGCCACTATGGTAGACTGCTGACATCTTTACAACCGCAAGAAAACATTGTTGAAAGTTTAGCAGATCTGCCTTTTTTTTGTTGCTTGCGACTGTAAAGAGATTAGATTACCAAAGCTCTGAGTGTGCACATCTGCATTCAGTGGCTTCAGAGCAGACTGGGTGGTTTTTGGACTGGTGCACTGTGCGCAGGGAGACTGGGAGCAAGGAGAACCGTAAAGCTAACTGTGAGCACATCAAACCCACTACTACAGAGAAACAGGAATCGAGAACAGAAATGTAAGGACTTATATTGAATGTTATTCCTTGCAGCAGTCATTTTGCAGTCAAAGCAGAATAATGTTGGTTGGTGCATTGCCTTAATGGACTGTCGGTGTGAATGGTGTGTGCACGCGTGTGTGTTTTATGTGTGTGTCACAGAGGATGTGAGTCCATTTCCGGAGATCCAGGATCCGTTATCTAGGCCTCCACAGCGTGATCAACCTACACCAGGGCAGGAATAAAATAGACATGTGCTGGGTGTTTGCTGCTCTCTCTCAGACTGCTGGTTCAGCACTATGGGTTCAGCCCAGCCATTTCCACCATGGCTATAGACATTACATTACAGTATAGCAGGAAGCAGCAGGCTCTCTCGCTCCTCTCTACTTGGACCTTTGAGGAGGGCCATTAGCAATGCTCGAAACAAGATGAGTACAATCAGTGCCTCTAAGTAATCCAATAAAACCCCTATGTGCACCACTAGGTATCGACCCTCTGCTCCCAGAGAGAAAACTGTTGGTTCAGAGCAGTCTTCCGTCCCCCCCCAAAAAAAATCCAATCAAGACTATAAAAGTACCACTACGATTCATACCGTGACTCTTCCCTTTAGGTTCTCTAAAACAGAAAGCAGAGTGTAATGAAATGGAATATGCATGAGATTAAACTCTTTCAAGGGTAACATTAATTGCTGGCTTAACATGTCATAGATGCTTAAGAGTGTGTGTGCTGGTTTCTGTTAGACTATAAGGCCTTAGAAGTAGGAAGAAAGACGTCGGGCAGCACATCCAGAACGATAATGTCCTTGAAACCCAAGACACTTTATGCTGTCTGACCCTAAGTTACAATAATGCTGCTAGTTTCCTACATAAACTTCACGATGACAAAACCAAACAGTAACACCATTATTCAACAGCAATCATACACCTACAGTTGCTACATAATATTAGTTGAGCATTGCATCTATCCTAAGAGTGCCTTTCCAGAGACACGAAAAGACAATGCTGGACAAACAGACAATGCTGATGATGAAGACAGACAGTGCATTAGAATCAGTTCTAGTCAGTGATGTTTGACTTCTTTTTTTAAAAGATAATTTTGATAGGGAAACTGTATATCGGCCCCACTTTGCTCCATGGTTACTGTGGCAACTGAGGTTACTGTGACAATTCAAAATGTCAAATAGGGGGTGCTTATATTTGTCCTGTTTCACACACGTACCAATGTGTAACCTTAACAACCTGTGTGGTGAAATGGAAATGTGTTTTTTGCATATCCCACTCCCACTGAGAGTGGGGTCACGGTATTGGATCAGCCATGATTGACGGCAACCCGGGAGCAATTAGGACTAAGGGCAGATTGACAGATTTTTTACCTAGTCAGCTCGGGATTCAAACTAGAAACCTTTTGATTACTGGCTCAATGCTCTAACTGCTAAATTACCTGCCACCCAATTAGATACAGTAGCTAACTTTCACTGGCAATTGGAACTCTGTCAATTTGGCTTGGGATCTTGGCGTACAGTGCAGAGTTTTACTTTTGGATGAAAATGTCCCCTCCAATATATATCCAGGAAATGTAAGACTTGGCACATGGACTTACATCTTTTATAGAGTTTTATGCCTTAAAACTAAAGATTGATTACATGTTTTCTCTTAAAGTTTTTATCTCACTTTGTCCCAGATGGGGACAGACAGCCAGACCTTAAGGGGAGTATGAGAGACGATCCAGAACTGCATGATTTAAAACCAGAAGTAACATCATTTCTATGAGCGTGTCTGGATGTAGATTTTGTATGCTGAGCTACATTTCTTTGTCCTCCTCTCTCTGAGGTTCATTAACCACTCAAAGATCTTGCCCATACTGAGAGGACATAATTCACTGTACAGTACTGTAATGGGTGCTAGGTGCAGAGAGCAACACATTGTAGGCTTGCTAGCATACTGTTTCCCCAGGCAAAAGCACCACACTGTGATCCTTTGCCAGGATGCGGATTTTAAAACAAAACTATAATTCCACATTCCACCTCATTAATGCTGAAGTATTGGCTACATTTGCGATTCTATAACAGACAATATGGTATGGCACAGCAAAGAATAGCTTAGCAAAACCATAAAGGAAACCTACAGTATCTCACAAGCTGTAGTCTGGACACTTGACAGCATCATTTGGCTAAGGTATTGCAAAGGACAGGAATATCTCTAAGCAATGCTGTTTAGTAAGTGTTTACCTAGCTACCTATACATCCTGTATTAAGCCCAAAGCTATGTTTTGAGTTGACTCATAAGCAAAGGTGAGAAATGCAAACACTGATGTTCCTAGATGGCATGCAGTGGTATACAGGAGTCAGGCAGTGCATTTATTCCATCCCAGGAGAGACAAAAATACATGGATTAATTGATTACATTTATATTTTGTTCATCTCTGCAAAATAGACACCAAGGCAATGGTATGGAACTCCCATCCTTAGAAACAGTGTATGGCTGTGGAGAGGCCTGTACATTTAAAGGATGCGGTACCCATGTCCAGATCTAAATAGGTTTAGCCTAAAACTAATCACATACAAGACAGGTAAGCAAGAAGGAAAAGATGTGAGAACAGCCAAGCAGCCAGCCTGTTTGGATTGTCAATATCAATTGTGTGGCACAAATGACAACTAAACACACACTGTGATATCACAGTCCCTGTCGATAAGTTCTGTATCCCCTCCCAAAGAATGGGGAAGAGCAAAGGCTGGAAGTTTCTCATAGTTCTGTAATACATTGTCATTCAAGTGAAAATATTGAAATAATCCTAACAGTTGATTGGTAATATAATCATTAATCTGATTGTGTATGATTTTGAATAATCACAAGATAATAGTCTACTTGATAACTTTACATTGTTTACATAATTTATACTGTTTATATAATGTTCATGCCATTGTGACATTTAATAGACTTAACAAGAAGCCCAGCATGCACTATTCTGTGGAGGGCACATCATGTGCTCTTTACTTAATCAAAGAAAGCCCAGAGCACACAATTATACTAGGACTGGACACATCCTAATTTGTTTTAGCTACCTTAACCCTCCCTCCTTCCCTTCCTTCCTCCCTCTCTCTTTCTTTATCTTTCTCTCTCATACTCTGCCATTTGGGGTTGATTTAATGAGCCATGCAACGACCACTTAACACCAAGCCCTATTACACAAGTATTAATATGTAAAAACAGCAAAACTGCCACTGCAACTGAGTCGTTTAGCTATAGGCATTAATAATGCACAAATATATGGTAATCACCACGCATATCTCTGCTCTTATAGAAGGGTTTGATGAGTTTCCAATGCTGCCCATCTTAGACAGACACGCATATGCAAACACAAATGTACACACACATGTCCGAGACATGGCACCTAGGGTGAGACTCCATCCCTTTTTCCCTGTCCCCTACCCCCAATCAGGAGTTTTTACCTTCGGAGATGGAGCAGGTGAGGACCTGGGAGCTGTAGGAGCTGAGAGGAGCCACTCTGGCTGAATGCTTCTTCATCCTCCACTAGGGGGCAGAGCCAACAGTTCCTCTCTGGGATGTGTGTATGTTGTCTGTCCTCCTGGCTAGGCTGCTGCTGCTACGTTCCTCCTGCAATCCCTCTGCATCCCCGGGCTCCTGGCTCATCCACAGGCAGCTTGCTTTAGCTCTCTATCCGCTTCTTCTTCCTAAATGTCTATTGATGTGCATCTTCTATCTTCTTCTTTAGTTCTGTCTCTCCCTCCTTCACAATCAGTTGAGCTGACTCCCTCACTGTGTCTTACTTAGATGTTGTCTTTCTCTCTGGACAGTGGTGGAGCTCAGTAGAAGTGCTGTGGAGTGGAGACTACTGTTGAGCTGTCATGCCGTGATCCAACGCTACACCGTCTTCAAGGTAGACTCAAGTGTGTGGCACCGTGCAATCACTCCCTTCATCTCTTTCCTTTCATTCCTCCTCCGTTGCTTTCCCCTCCTCTTCGTTTGCTGTGCAAATCAGATGCTTTGTTTGGAAGGTAACCAAGCATCCCCCCCCTCTTTCTCTCCCTCTTTCTCTCTCCCCCTCTCGCTCCTCTGCTGGCACTTCTCTCCTACTTCACTACTCCTTCAGTCTTAGATTATTTATAGAGGTCCTGTCCTGTTGCTTGTGCCACTGTAACACAAATTAATTTAACTGAGAATGGGAAAGGACTTACCTATGCACCCCTAATTCCTCACTCAACCTGGACTCACTCAACCTGGACTCACTCAACCTGGGGTAGACGTAAGATAGTAAAACTCCAATTAGTATGATATGTTATGTATTAATTTGTGGACGCCCATCATCCATTTCATATGATATGTTACGAATAGAGTACCACAGTGGGATTCATAATACCCATAAAACTTAGCAGTTAAACAGGGAAATGGTTCCACTTGTTTTTCCACCATTCATTTTTCCCATAGGATTTTGTTTTAGAAACACTTCAAATAAGGGCTGTGCTCCATGTAGGCTTACACTGGCAGGACATTTTGATAACCTTATTAATCGCTCAAGGCCAAGGTGACTTTTACCAATATATTTGCCTGTATTTACCCACCCAAAATGAAATGCTAATTGGCTGCTAATGTGTCTATCATAAAGAACTACAAAATGCAAAGATGATCTGGACAAGACTGCCTCGATTTGGCAAAAGTAAGAATCTTTGGATTAACTATCTAATGTTAGCTAAATGTAGCAATGAATAAATTGGTTAGATTGTACAAGTTTTAAATTGACACCATACCTGTTAGCAAAGGTGTCAGCTAGAGAGGACGTGCTGGAAGTTATAGATTTATAGCCTTGGAAGATGTCTACTTTGATGCTAATTAGCATTTTTACATATTTTTCAAAAAATAAAACTGAATATATTGATAAAATTCACTCTGTCTTAGAGAGATTTACATGGTTATCAAAACGTCATGCCAGGGTAAGCCTACACAAAACACAACCCTTATTTTAAGTGTTTCTAAAATCCCCAATGGGAAAAAATGTATGGAGTAAAAACTATTGGAATCATTTCCCTGTTTGACTGCTAGGTTTTATGGGTATGACACCTCCACTATGTAACAAAAATGCTAGTATGAACTCGAACCCAGGCGCAGAGAAACACAGCAAGCAGAGGTAAGGGTCCTGGAACGCCTTCTCAGCAGCAGGGGTCCAGCTTACATGCCGAGCCCTTGGTGAGCGCTGTCAATGGCGCAGCCACCGAACTAAAGTCTCACAAATCTCCAGTAGAAATGAGCAAAACCTCAAAAACGCTGGAATTGCTTGACAGTGCTGGGCCGCGGCCAGTTGACCACCGCTTCTACCTTTTGGGAGTCCATACATACACAGCACTGAGACACGATGTACCCCAGGAACGAGATCTGAGGAATGTGAAACTCACACTTCTCAGCCTTCACAAACAAGTGGTGAGAGAGGAGGCTTTGAATAACCTGGTTAACATGTTGGATGTGTTCAACCATGGACCTGGAGAAGATAAGGATGTCATCCAGGTACACAACCTGAACTGGTGAAGGAAGTCGCGCAGCACATCAATAACCAGGGCCTGGAAAATGTCCGGAACATTTGTAAGTCCAAACGGCATGACACGGTACTGATAATGTCCATTTGGGGTTTTGAACGCTGTCTTCCACTCGTCTCCCTGTCTGATACGCACCAGATTGTACGTGTTCTGTAAATCCAATTTTGAGAACTGTAGCTCCCTGGAGTCTCTCAAAGGCTGACGACAAAAGAGGAAGAGAGAAATGGTTATTGATGGTAATGTTATTTAAACCCTGGTAATCGATACAGGGATCCCCCATCCCTCTTTCAAACAAAGAAAAACCCGCTCCTGCAGGTGAAGTGGATGGCTGAATAAAACCAGCCACCAGCGCCTGGCTGCAGTCTCTAAACCTGAGAGAGAATACACCAAATGCAACTGGATAAACTCCACATGATAATCCAGAACTCGCAGCTGAATAGGCATGGTGAGTTGCGTCACCTTCCCAGACCCTAGGGGTTGACCATCCAGCGCAGTGACCGACAATGTAATGTCCAGCTTAGTGAGAGTCAGTCCCTGTTGGCGAGCTAATGTGCGATCCAAAAAACAGCCGGTAGCCCCAGAGTCATTGAAAGCAGGAATGTCCAATTGCCCATTGTCCCACCGCAGTTTGGCTGGAAGCAAGGTGTGTACCGTGTCGGCAGCTGGAGACTGTATCTGACTCCCCAGTATTCTCCCATCTACTGACGAGTCGTCCCCTTTCCCGTCAGCTCGGGACAGGGAGGCACGGAAATGTCCAGATTATCCACAGTAAAGACAACGTTGCCTGTTATTCCTGCACCTACTCTCCAGAGCGGAAATACTGGAAACAGCTCAGAACCACTTCGTCCTTTCACGACAACATTCCCAAAGCTGGTTGTCAATCCAGGTGGCCAAAATGATAAGCTCATCCAGAGTGTCAGGGTTGTCCCAGGAAGCCAGTTTATCCTTGAGAACTTGGCTGAGTCCGTTCAGAAAGGCTGAGTGAAGTGCCTTTGTATTCCAACCACACTCAGCGGCGAGCGTCCGAAAGTCAGTGGTGTAATCAGCTACGCTCCGGCTGCCCTGCCGAAGCACAATTAGTCTTTGAGCAGTGTTCCTGCCACTGATGGGGTGATCAAAAAAAAACATCTCCCGGGTGAAGCTTTGCCAATTAAAACAAATATCTGATTGCTGCTCCCATATTGCCGTAGCCCAGGCCAGAGCCCATAATGAGAGCAAGGAGATTACGTATGCCACTCTGGAACGCTCAGTGGGAAACATTGATGCCTGCAGCTCGAAGGCCAGCGAGCATTGGAGCAGGAATCCACAACACCTCCCAGGATGCCCCTCATATCGCTCCGGTGCCGGAAGATGAGGCTTCCTGAAGGGAGGAAGACCCTGAGCTGGTAGGGAGTTGAGTATTAGGAACAGCCACAGGTGCAGCAGCCGTTGCTCCCGTCTGTCCTGTCTGCAGAGCGTACACAAGAGTTCTTAAATCATCCGCTAATGTCTGCTGCCGCGCCTCATGGCGACCAATCACAGTTCCATGGTGGGTGAGAGCCGACCGTAAATGGTGGAGTTCGGAATGTTCCTAGGACGATTGAAAAATCTCTGCTGGGTCCATAGCAGTCTTAGGTCTACCTTAATAATAATGCCAGTACGAACTTGAACCCAGGCACAGAGAAACACAGCAAGGAGAGGTAAGGGTAAATCCAGAACTTTTACTTGGCGTCTTAACAGAAACAAGGCAACCGCACAAGAGCACACTAATAAAACATGAGACCTAAGCAAAGATACAGGCCAACTGAGGAATCTAAATAACAAGGCAACGAGGTGACCAGAGAAGGTAATTAAACACAGGTGAATCCCATAAGTAATAATCAGGGTAACCTGGAAACTAGAAAACAGTGTAAGGGTGCCCTCCAACGGTAAGCTAAGGAAACAACAATCAAATAACACAGAAACTGTGACACACTGTGGGGCTCTATTGTAATTCTATTGCTCTATTGTAATTCATACAATACGTATGATATGTCGCAAATTCCTACTTTAGTTTTTTCCTTAGACAACATTCTGTCTTATGTGATAATACCAAGCATAACATCATACTCATTTGAGTGTCCCGGATTTACCTACCATGTTACGTCTAGTCTATGTGACCAGGCTGCCTCAATACACCTCACGACAGGGAGATCTGCTGCAGTACAATCTCCCAGAGTCTAGATGAGGAGAGTCTGGCTGCACATCCTCTCTCCAACACCCCCACATTCAGCCCACTTCATGGTGCTCTGTCATGCCCACAGAAAGGGGGGCTGGAGAGAGCAGGGACCAGATACAAAAACTGTAGCTGCAAAGTATTTTCACAGGGGAAAACAGGGTATCAGAAATGAAATGTTTTACTCCCTGTTCATGCTATTGTTTTTGATTGAGGAGAGTGATTGAGGAGAGTGCCCACTGCTTTACTGTTTTATTAAGCTCATCCTTCACAGGAGAGGAGACACACCACCTGTAGGTATCCCAGTATGCCCCAGCAGAGGTGTGAGCACAGGGCGTCCTCATGGCCCATGTGAGTGTGGTCAGGAGTTTCCATCTAACAGTGCAATCTCTCCCGGTCATCCTGCCTCTCTCAGCAGTTTTCACAATCAAACGTTCTAATGGGCCCCGCTGTCACTTCGGCCTATACATCAATAGCATACTACAGCATTAAGGAGGTGAGTCACAGAGCAGAGGTTCAGCACCCTGTAATATAAATCCTCCACCCTGCATACTCCCAAGCCAGTAAAATCAACGCCGGCTGGGGATGAGAGTTATGTATTGCTCAAGTGAGCAGTATTTCACCAGAGATGTGAACAACAGTGCAGTGAACCAGTGCTGCAGCACCTTCCCATTGATTACAGTTACCAGGAAATGTGTACTCCTGCCCCTCTCTGTCACTATATCAGTGTCACTCTGACCTCCCTTCCCGCTCTCTTGTCTCTCCTCTCCAATTCTTATCAGTCATAATCCTGGCAAGGCTACAGAGAGCATGGCAGATCATAGTGCTTCACTGTTCCTTAAAAGTGGAGTCTGGAGCTGGCTTCCCAGCTAGCACATAACATTCAGAGAACCACATGTTTCTTAGAGTTTGGTGAGAGTGTGGTTGGCCTATGGTTATTTTGCATACAATCTTCCCACAATTTCTGGGAATGGTGCAGGATAGTTGCTAGGCTTTAGAACATTCTCTGCACATTTAAAGCTGCAATATATAACTTTTTGGGGCGACCTGACCAAATTCACAAAAAATCTTTTGTCACATAAACTGAAATAAGGCAAACTACTCCCCACAAAATTGAAAGGTGCATAGTGCACTTTTAAGGAACTTGACAAAAATAAATTATTTTCTTGGTATTTCATTACTTTAACAGAACGTTTCCTAGAAGTTCAAACATGGTTACGTTTAATTTAAAATTTGGTCATGTTCTATGAATGTTCTCCAACTGGTTTGACATTGGGAATGTTCTCAAATAGTTCAGAGAACGTTAAGAAACAGCGTTCTTCTGTGGGAATTTCAGTACTTCAGCATAATGCTTCCTGCAGGTTTCCTCGTGGTTCTATTTAAAGTCATGTTCTCAAATTTGTCAGAAAACATTAAGAAAACTTTCCATCAAAACCACAAGAAAACTTTAGTAACGTTCAGAGAACGTTTTAAAAATGTTATTTAAAAAACATACATTCCTTTCAGCATCAACAAAACTCTCTCTATCCTCTGTCTTGTTAAGTGTGTTCAGGTGTGTTGCAGCGCCCACTAATTGGCCACACCTGATCTTAATGAGTGTTTGTTTCCTTTGAAATGGGGTCTGTTTGAATAGACTTAAATTAACAGCTTTGAATGAATAAAAAAAAAAACATGGCATGCTAGCTCCATCCTGGTGGCACAGTGGACTAATTCCATAGATAGAGAACAGAAGAGCATAGGTTTAAATCCCACTGATGCTGTGCCACAATAAAAAAAATAATGTTTGCATGATTAATGCCTGAGCAAATGAATTTCCATGGGTCCTATCTGTGTTTAGAGTTCAAAACAGTTAAACTAACTAGCATTGTTATTAAACGTCTTATTGAAACATGTTCATTCATCTGAGGGATGTTTGCTTTCAGCCACATGTTAGGTTGGTAGAGTAGAGCAACAACAGCAGCTGGTGAGATGGAACATCTGGTGTGACTCTCAGTCCTAGTGCTGGGATGGGATGGCCATAAGGACTGGGACAAGCCCTCTCAATGATCCCAATGATACACATCTCCACCTCAGACCTACCAAACACTTCCCCCTCTCATCACAACCCCAGAGACCCCCGACCAGGGTTGATCCGTGGCCAACACAGTGCTGCTGTTGCATCTTGGACCAGGGCACAGGTCCCCCCAAAAAACTCAGCACTCCTCCATAGCAACGGCGTTGTTCTGGTGTGCTCTGGCCCAGTACACTGACGCAGTAGCCCCATTCAGGGCCTTTGTCATTCAGATTAGCCCATGTCCCTCTGCCACCATACAGCCCTTTGTCTTTATGCATCTCTCTGCTAATCAGTACGTCTCAGAGATGAGTAGGAAAAGGACGAGAGGACAGAGAGGAGAGAGAGTTCCTGAAATAACGTATTAGAGTAGGCAGTGGTATAATAGTATTCTGACTACCCATATGATTATAACAAAGCATAGAATGTTCATCTACATTGTTCTTAAACATATTAAATAATTACAGGACTATACAAAATAGTGTGAGGTTGTGAAGCTAAGATTGATGATTAAAACCAATGCCCATCATCTGTTGATGAAGAAATCACAAGTTTTAAGAGGGGGACATCTAGTGGGCATAATGGAGAATAGCAGACTAGGAGCAGTAGTTAGAAGCATTACCCATTCTTTTCTGTATGATGTAACTGTAACTGTGTACCAATAGGACTTTGGTCATCTTAAGTATTTGTTAACTAATGCAAATAAGGAGCACCATATGCCATAGATGTGCCCATGTTATGTGTATTCAGTGGTTCTTCTAGGGAGATAATGGATGTCAGAGTGGGTGTGGTTTAAGGAGCTCTCCATGTTGATTTATACATGCAGGTAGTAATAAGGCTAAGTAGACTTCCAGTCACAGCTCCCCTTTTACTAGCTGTAATTTCATTGGAGGACTGAAGGAGACTTGACGCTGAGGTTTAGATAATAGACCACAAGAGGGCACTATGAGACTGCTGGAGGACTGGATATACTGAAAAGGTACTATGCTGCTGTTTGGCGTAAGCTAAGGAAAATAATGACCAGAGGAGAGAGGGGACAATGCATGGAAACCCCCACCTCTAACAGTCAATCAATTAATGGAGTAGAGATCTGCGTGGTATTGCAGGTATATGCATTTCCTCCACCTGTTTTATACTGTGCTATACTGTTGCTAAAGTCTCACAAACACTGAGAATATGTGGTCAAGCACACTTTTAAGAAGTGTATGCTGAGTTAGCCTTAATCACCTATCCTAAGCACCTAGATTCTTAATTTGCCTCCCATGTTTGTATGTTTGCTACATTGGCAAACACACAGGATTCCTTATTAAACCATTTTTAAGAAATATTACACCAATTACTTTGTAGGGCTTTTACCAATGATGCATGTACATCCTGTTGCTGATGCTATGTATTGGCCAGTGAGAGGCTTTGAAGCCACCGTTCGGTCATATTGGCACTCCTCAATAGGAATGAGTGGAATTCTACAGTATTTCTGATGTACAGTGCCTTGCGAATGTATTCGGCCCCCTTGAACTTTGCGACCTTTTGCCACATTTCAGGCTTCAAACATAAAGATATAAAACTGTATCTTTTTGTGAAGAATCAACAACAAGTGGGACACAATCATGAAGTGGAACGACATTTATTGGATATTTCAAACTTTTTTAACAAATCAAAAACTGAAAAATTGGGCGTGCAAAATTATTCAGCCCCCTTAAGTTAATACTTTGTAGCGCCACCTTTTGCTGCGATTACAGCTGTAAGTCGCTTGGGGTATGTCTCTATCAGTTTTGCACATCGAGAGACTGACATTTTTTCCCATTCCTCCTTGCAAAACAGCTCGAGCTCAGTGAGGTTGGATGGAGAGCATTTGTGAACAGCAGTTTTCAGTTCTTTCCACAGATTCTCGATTGGATTCAGGTCTGGACTTTGACTTGGCCATTCTAACACCTGGATATGTTTATTTTTGAACCATTCCATTGTAGATTTTGCTTTATGTTTTGGATCATTGTCTTGTTGGAAGACAAATCTCCGTCCCAGTCTCAGGTCTTTTGCAGACTCCGTCAGGTTTTCTTCCAGAATGGTCCTGTATTTGGCTCCATCCATCTTCCCATCAATTTTAACCATCTTCCCTGTCCCTGCTGAAGAAAAGCAGGCCCAAACCATGATGCTGCCACCACCATGTTTGACAGTGGGGATGGTGTGTTCAGCTGTGTTGCTTTTACGCCAAACATAACGTTTTGCATTGTTGCCAAAAAGTTCAATTTTGGTTTCATCTGACCAGAGCACCTTCTTCCACATGTTTGGTGTGTCTCCCAGGTGGCTTGTGGCAAACTTTAAACGACACTTTTTATGGATATCTTTAAGAAATGGCTTTCTTCTTGCCACTCTTCCATAAAGGCCAGATTTGTGCAATATACGACTGATTGTTGTCCTATGGACAGAGTCTCCCACCTCAGCTGTAGATCTCTGCAGTTCATTCAGAGTGATAATGGGCCTCTTGGCTGCATCTCTGATCAGTCTTCTCCTTGTATGAGCTGAAAGTTTAGAGGGACGGCCAGGTCTTGGTAGATTTGCAGTGGTCTGATACTCCTTCCATTTCAATATTATCGCTTGCACAGTGCTCCTTGGGATGTTTAAAGCTTGGGAAATCTTTTTGTATCCAAATCCGGCTTTAAACTTCTTCACAACAGTATCTCGGACCTGCCTGGTGTGTTCCTTGTTCTTCATGATGCTCTCTGCGCTTTTAATGGACATCTGAGACTATCACAGTGCAGGTGCATTTATACGGAGACTTGATTACACACAGGTGGATTGTATTTATCATCATTAGTCATTTAGGTCAACATTGGATCATTCAGAGATCCTCACTGAACTTCTGGGGAGAGTTTGCTGCACTGAAAGTAAATGGGCTGAATAATTTTGCACGCCCAATTTTTCAGTTTTTGATTTGTTAAAAAAGTTTGAAATATCCAATAAATGTCGTTCCACTTCATGATTTTGTCCCACTTGTTGTTGATTCTTCACAAAAAAATACAGTTTTATATATTTATGTTTGAAGCCTGAAATGTGGCAAAAGGTCGCAAAGTTCAAGGGGGCCGAATACTTTCGCAAGGCACTGTATTTGTGTTGATGTAGGGGGCACAGTAACATTAGGACTTTCAACATATGTTACTTTAAGAAGTCATTTTTTATTTTTATGTTTAGCTCACAGGTGAAATGAGGGCAGTGGGAAGGTAGGCCCCTAAATGGTGGGTAATCCAAAAAAGAAGACAAGTAGGCAGCCAGTATGTTGCAATTAACTTTAGAATAATACATATAGAAGCAGTTAGCATAGTACATCAGGATGCACAACTGCAACGTGTTTCGAATAGCAGAGACTTCCTAAGGCAGCGTTAAGTTTAGCTCACATAATATCATTTAAAAGTATGTAATAGAATAAACATTACATTAATAAATCCATACATTTTCCATTTATTTTACAATGGTGGGGTAGTGCCAAGACGGAGGTGCTCCAAAACAACCCCCCGCGCGCACAAGTACTGTTCATGACACAAACTGTTCACACCTCTTGTGGGGGAGAGAACATTTTGCAAGTTTTTAAAGTTTATTTCCTACAATTCTACAGATGTTGTCATGGGGTGCAGAGAACATTTTGCAGTTATAAAGAAAATGTTATTGCAATTCTATACATTTTGCCATGTCTAATGTGTATCCCTGTGATATTTGAGTGGCTGAAACACTACAACAAAATCAATGGGCCAAGAAACCTAGCTAAAAAACATTAGCTGACATGGGCTAGTTGATCTGGACATTTCTGACAAGTTCTGCTCTCGAAGAAATGCAATGACTGACATGACAAGAGGAAAACTGATTAATACTGTATATATATACACACTACCGTTCAAAAGTTTGGGGTCACTTAGAAATGTCATTTTTGAAAGAAAAGCACATATTTTGTCCATTAAAATAAAATCCGGTTGATCAGAAACACAGTGTAGACATTGTTAATGATGTCAATGACTATTGTAGCTGGAAACGGCTGATTTCTTTATGGAATATCTACATAGGCGTACAAATCAAATCAAATTGTATTGGTCACATACACATGGTTAGCAGATGTTAATGTGAGTGTAGCGAAATGCTTGTGCTTCTAGTTCCGACCGTGCAGTAATATCTAACAAGTAAATCTAACAATTTCACAACAATTACCTTATACACACAAGTGTAAAGGAATTAACAAGAATATGTATATATAAATATATGGATGAGCGATGGCCGAACGGCATAGGCAAGATGTAGTAGATGGTATAGAGTACAGTATATACATATGAGATGAGTAATGAAGGGTATGTAAACATTATATAAAGTGGCATTGTTTAAAGTGACTAGTGATACATTTATTACATCCAATTCTTAATTATTAAAGTGGCTAGAGATTGAGTCAGTATATTGGCAGCAGCCACTCAATGATGGCTGTTTAACAGTCTGATGGCCTTGAGATAGAAGCTGTTTTTCAGTCTCTCGGTCCCAGCTGTGATGCACCTGTACTGACCTCGCCTTCTGGGTGATAGCGGGGTGAACAGGCAGTGGCTCGGGTGGTTGTTGTCCTTGATGATCTTTTTGGCCTTCCTGTGACATCGGGTGGTGTGGGTGTCCTGGAGGGCAGGTAGTTTGCCCCCGGTGATGCGTTGTGCAGACCTCACTACCCTCTGGAGTGCCTCACAGTTGAGGGTGGTGCAGTTGCCGTACTAGGCTGTGATACAGTCCGACAGGATGCTCTCAATTGTGCATCTGTAAAAGTTTGTGAGTGTTTTTGGTGACAAGCCAAATTTCGTCAGCCTCCTGAGGTTGAAGAGGCACTGTTGCGCCTTCTTCATCACGCTGTCTGTGTGGGTGGACCATTTCAGTTTGTCCGTGATGTGTACGCTGAGGAACTTAAAACTTTCCACCTTCTCCACTACTGTCCCGTCGATATGGATAGGGGGGTGGTCCCTCTGCTGTTTCCTGAAGTCCACGATCATCTCCTTTGTTTTGTTTACGTTGAGTGTGAGGTTATTTCCTGAAACCACACTCCGAGGGCCCTCACCTCTTCCCTGTAGGCCGTCTCGTCATTGTTGGTAAGCAAGCCTACCACTGTAGTGTCGTCTGCAAACTTGATGATTGAGTTGGAGGCGTGCATGGCCACACACTCATGGGTGAACAGGGAGTACAGGAGAGGGCTGAGAACGCACCCTTGTGGGGCCCCAGTGTTGAGGATCAGCGGGGTGGAGATGTTGTTTCCTACCCTCACCACCTGGGGGCGGCCCGTCAGAAAGTCCAGGACCCAGTTGCACAGGGTGGGTTCGAGACCCAGTGTTTTGAGCTTAATGGCGAGTTTGGAGGGTACTATGGTGTTTAATGCTGAGCTGTAATCAACACTCCTCTTGTCCAGATGGGTTAGGGCAGTATGCAGTGTGATTGTGATTGCGTCGTCTGTGGACCTATTGCAGCGGTAAGCAAATTGGAGTGGGTCTAGGGTGTCAGGTAGGGTGGAGGTGATATGATCCTTGACTTGTCACTCAAAGCACTTTCATGATGATGGAAGTGAGTGCTATGGGGCGATAGTCGTTTAGCTCAGTTACCTTATCTTTCTTGGGAACAGGGACACTGGTGGCCTTCATGAAGCATATGGGAACAGCAGACTAGGATAGGGATTGATTTGAATATGTCCGTAAACACACTAGTCAGCTGGTCTGCGCATGCTCTGAGGACGCGGTTAGGGATGCAGTCTGGGCCGGCAGCCTTGCGAGGGTTAACACGTTTAAATGTTTTACTCACGCTGGCTACGGTGAAGGAGAGCCCGCAGGTTTTGGTAGCGGTCCGTGTCAGTGGCACTGTATTGTCCTCAAAGTTAGCAAAAAAGTTGTTTAGTTTGTCTGGGAGCAAGACATCAGTGTCCGCGACAGGGTTGGTTTCTTTTTGAAATCCGTGATTGACTGCCACATATGTCTCGTGTCTGAGCTGTTGAATTGTGACACTACTTTGTCTCTATACTGACGCTTAGCTTGTTTGAATGCCTTGCGGAGGGAATAGCTACACTGTTTGTATTTGTTCATGTTTCCGGTCACCTTTCCATGATTAAAAGCAGTGGTTCGCACTTTCAGTTTTGCGAGAATGCTGCCATCAATCCACTGTTTCTGGTTGGGGAAGGTTTTTTAATAGTCATCGTGGGTACAACATCACCGATGCACTTGCTAATAAACTCGCTCACCGAATCAGCGTATACATCAATGTTGTTGTCTGAGGCTATCCGGAACATATCCCAGTCCACGTGATCGAAGCTATCTTGAAGCATAGAATCAGGTTGGTCGGACCAGTGTTGAACAGACCTGAGCATGGGTGTCTCCTGTTTTAGTTTCTGTCTATAGGCTGAGAGCAACAAAATGGAGTCGTGGTCAGATTTGCCGAAAGGAGGGCGAGGGAGGGCTTTGTATGCGTCACGGAATTTAGAGTAGCAATGATCCAGAATTTTGCCAGCCCGGGTCGCGCATTCGATATGCTGATAAAATTTAGGGTGCCTTGTTTTCAGATTAGCCTTGTTAAAATTCCATGCTACAATAAATGCGGCCTCAGGATATGAGGTTTCCAGTTTACATAGAGTCCAATGAAGTTCTTTCAGGGCCATCAAGGTGTCTGCTTGGGGGGGGGGGGGGGGGGGGATATACAGTGCCTTGCGAATGTATTCGGCCCCCTTGAACTTTGCGACCTTTTGCCACATTTCATGCTTCAAACATAAAGATATAAAACTGTTTTTATATGTTTTTATAAAACTTTTTTGTGAAGAATCAACAACAAGTGGGACACAATCATGAAGTGGAACGACATTTATTGGATATTTCAAACTTTTTTAACAAATCAAAAACTGAAAAATTGGGCGTGCAAAATTATTCAGCCCCCTTAAGTTAATACTTTGCGATTACAGCTGTAAGTCGCTTGGGGTCTGTCTCTATCAGTTTTATATCTTTATGTTTGAAGCCTGAAATGTGGCAAAAGGTCGCAAAGTTCAAGGGGGCCGAATACTTTCGCAAGGCACTGTACACGGCTGTGATTATAATCGAAGAGAATTCTCTTGGTAGATGCGAGATGCGGGTGGCTGTACCGACTCTGATAACGTGTCCCGAGTGAGCCATGTTTCTGTGAAACAGAGAATGTTACAATCTCTGATGTCTCTCTGGAAGACAACCCTTGCTCGAATTTCGTCTACCTTGTTGTCAAGAGACTGGACATTGGCGAGTGATATACTCGGGAGCGGTGGGCGAGCCTGACCAGAAGACCGCTCCGTCTGCCCCTTCTGCGGTGCCATTGTTTTGGGTTGCCTACTGGGATCCGATCCATTGTCCTGGGTGGTGGTCCAAACAGAGGATCCGCTTCAAGAAAGTCGTATTCCTGGTCATAATGTTGGTAAGTTCACGTTGCTCTTATATCCAATAGTTCTTCCTGGCTGTATGTAATAAGACTTAAGATTTCCTGGGGTAACAATGTAAGAAATAGTACATAAAAAAAGGAGGTCGGAGACCTGGAAGTGTGGTGCCAGGACAGCAACCTCTCCCTCAACGTGATCAAGACAAAGGAGATCATTGTGGACTACAGGAAAATGAGGGTTGAGCATGCCCTCATTCTCATCAACGGGGCTGTAGTGGAGCAGGTTGAGAGCTTCAAGTTCCTAGTGGGGCAGGTTCAGAGCTTCAAGTTCCTTGGTGTCCACATCACCAACAAACTATCATGGTCCAAACATACCAAGACAATTATGAAGAGGGCACGACAACGCCTATACCCCCTCAGGAGACTGAAAAGATTTGGTATTGGTCCTCAGATCCTCAAAAGGTTCTACAGTGTGAGAGCATCCTGACTAGTTGCAACATCGCCTGATATGGCAACTGCCTGGCCTCCGATTGCAAGGCGCTACAGAGGGTAGTGATTTGTTTAAAACTTTATTTTGATTTGTTTAAAACTTTTTTTGTTTTATTTCATAGTTTTGATGTCTTCACTATTATTCTACAATGTAGAAAATAAAGAAAAACCCTTGAATGAGTAGGTGTGTCAAACCTTTGACTGGTACTGTATAAATCATTGTTTTTTTATCCATTCTCAAGAGAGCTGAGGGCTAGTGGTTCAAGAGAAAGCTCACACCCCATTAGACACTAGTTAAAAATAGCAGGCTGAGAGAGGGACAAGGGGAAAGTGAGTGCAGACATCGGCCTACATGAAGAATGTCTGAGTGAAAATGTAATTCAATTCACCTGCTGATTGTAGGTTGACTACCAGCCAATACAAATATGTTCAACATAGCAGGTTGTTCTATCATACATTTGACGTCGGAAGTTTACATACACCTTAGCCAAATACATTTAAACTCTGTTTTTCACAATTCCTGACATTTACTCTTAGTAAAAATTCACTGTCTTAGGTCAGTTCGGATCACCACTTTATTTTAAGAATGTGAAATGTCCGAATAATAGTAGAGAGAATGATTCATTTCAGCTTCTGTTTCTTTCATTACATTCCCAGTGGGTCAGAAGTTTACATACACTCAATTAGTATTTGTTATCATTGCCTTAATTTTTTTTTACTTGGGTCAAATGTTTCGGGTAGCCTTCCACAAGCTTCCCACAATATGTTGGGTGAATTTTGGCCCATCCCCCCTGACAGAGCTGGTGTAACTGAGTCAGGTTTGTAGGCCTCCTTGCTCGCACACGCTTTTTCAGTTCTGCCCACAAAATTTCTATGTGATTGAGGTCAGGGCTTTGTGATGGCCACTCCAACACATTGACTTTGTTGTCCTTAAGCCATTTTGCCACAACTTTGGAAGTATGTTTGGGTCAATGTCCATTTGGAAGACCCATTTGCGACCAAGCTTTAACTTCCTGACTAATGTCTTGAAATGTTGCTTCAATATATCCACATAATTTTTAATTCCTCATGATGATCTATTTTGTGAAGTGCACCAGTCCCTCCTGCAGCAAAGCACTCCCACAACATGATGCTGCCACCCCTGTGCTTCACAGTTGGGATGGTGTTCTTCGGCTTGCAAGCCTCCTAATTTTTACTCCAAACATAACGATGGTCATTATGGCCAAACAGTTCTAATTTTGTTTCATCAGACCAGAGGACATTTCTCCAAAAAGTACGATCTTTGTCCCCATGTGCAGTTGCAAACCGTAGTCTGGCTTTTTTATGGTGGTTTTGGAGCAGTGGCTTCTTCCTTGCTGAAAGTGGCCTTTCAGGTAATGTCGAGATATGACTCGTTTTTATGGTGGTTACAAATACTTTTGTACCCGTTTCCTCCAGCATCTTCACAACGTCCTTTGCTGTTGTTCTGGGATTGATTTTCATTTCTCGCACCAAAGTATGTTCATCTCTACGAGACAGAACACATCTTCTTCCTGAGCAGAATGACGGCTGCGTGGTCCCATGGTGTTTATACTTGCGTACTATTGTTTGTACAGATGAACGTGGTACCTTCAGGCGTTTGGAAATTGCTCCCAAAGGTGTACCAGACTTGTGGAGGTCTACAATTTTTTCTGAGGTCTTGGCTGATTTATTTTGATTTTCCCATTATGCCAAGCAAAGAGGCACTGAGTTTGAAGGTAGGCCTTGAAATACATCCACAGGTACATCTCCAATAGACTCAAATTATGTCAATTAGCCTATCAGAAGCTTCTAAAGCCATGACATCATTTTCTGGAATTTTCCAAGCTGTTTAAAGGCACAGTCAACTTAGTGTATGTAAACTTCTGACCCACTGGAATTGTGATACAGTGAATTATAAGTGAAATAATCTGTCTTGTTTGGAAAATTACTTGTGTCATGCACAAAGTAGATGTCCTAACCGACTTGCCAAAACTATAGTTAGCTAACAAGAAATTTGTGGAGTGGTTGAAAAATGAATTTTAATGACGCCAACCTATGTGTGTGTAAACTTCCGACTTCAACTGTATTTTGATGTCAACAAGCACTGATATGGAGCATTGTTTAGGGATGGGAACATCTTAAATGATTCACTAGAAATGTGAATGTGTTGTCTGTGTGTCTGGGGAGACGTTTAGTGCTATAAGTATCATAGTGTACCTTGTCATATTTGTTCTGAGAACACTCCAGTCTCTGGAGTTTCCAAACAGAGTTCTTATTCCAATGTCAATGTTAATGTGAGCTGCCAGCCTAGCCCGGTGCTGAGAGACGTTGCCAAGGCCTTTCATTTCACTTCCTCTCTCCTCTGCCAGTCTGCCCAGTGGGATGCCAGTGCCAGCCAGACAGCTCCTCTGGATCACTGAACAAGCCATCTCAGCACTTCACAGGCATGATACTATACACCACGAATTATAAAAAATTATTAAAGGGACACTGATGGGCAATTGGCTGAGCAGGGCCAATGAGGCGTCCCCAGAATCGATCTGAGAACTGGTGCTGGGTTAAGAGCAAGCTATATCATTTTTACCATTTCAAAGCAACACTCCAACTTCAGTCAGTTATCTTATCACTTAATGTCAGCAAAACAGTTACATTTTTGGTCATATCACTGTCATCACAGCCACCATGTGAACTTTAGCCAACAACCTTCCTGAAAATGTAGTCCATGATCCTCCTTGGAGGCATAATATTAATTCACTGCCGATGGCAACAAAAGCAAAATGTCAACAGAAAAAGGCCAAAAATATAATTACCCAATGGCGTTGGCAAGATTAAATGAATGTTCTATATCTGTGCTATTTTTGCTTCATCCCAACAGCAACCTCTTTGTAAATGAAACCTCAAAATTGAAACAAATACTTACGAACAAGTGGTAGGCAGCCCTCAGACATCAACATCATAGAGACTAGATGTCAAATAAAGCTTCTCTGTGAGACCCACATCTGGTTTGTCATAAGAAGTGTAATAAGAACGTGACTGCGGGTGCTATTCCCCTCCACACTGAAAACACCTGCTCCTTACACCTGTAATTTCATCACAGATGGTATCCTATCCATTCATTATCCTTGGCTATATTACCAAAGAGTTCGTTATGCCACTGTTGGTTTAGAGAAGGCTCTTTTTCATCTTATTAGATGAGACAGGTGGGAATGTCCATTTAAACATGGTTTATTACTTTCCTAGTTAGACTATCGTAAGTGATGCCAAGAAGCAAAGATAATAAAGCCATGTAATAAGAGAGAGATATACATGTTTCTCCCCAGATGCAGCTACTGCTACAGCAGAGGAATCCAGAGAGTCAGTGAGGTATCCAACACAATAGGTTATGGTGCACTCATGGAATGTCATTCCTTGAGCAGATATACCACAGAAATCATGGTATGCTCACCTTCCAGAGTGGCTTTAACAGCGTGAAAGAAAATATCTTATCAATTCAGACATTCCCTAGCTATGCTGAAAGTTATTTCCCTGTCTACCTGGAAAGCTGATTACCTCGTATAACTGAATAAGATCTCAAATCCTCTTGTATGATGCACTAAAGCCTGGTAAAGACTTGTTATCCACCCTGAGTGATACTGTGTGTCACTGACTTATACTGCTCTTTAGGTCTAAGTAACTTCACAACTAATTCATGTAGATTAACTTTAATATAACGTCTAGGAAATGCAAAGGAGCTTGTGTGACACGTCAAATTAAACTCAGTAGGGTATTTTTCAGAGTTTGAAACGCAACAGGCTCAGGGACACTGAATCATTGAGTACTCAACAAGAGTATCAGATCTTCCTTACATTTACACCCACATATACCACAATGAATGGACCAATTACAGTATATAGGATTTCTGACCACTGTAGCATTTTACGTGAAGAATACTGGCCTTAATCTCATATAGATTCTCTATATGCTATTCGTAATATATATTGCTGGCAGTAATTGCATTGTGGAGTGCCAAAGGGTTTTCTTTCTTCCTGCTGTCATTGGTAAAGGGGATGTATATGGTGATTTTGCCACTTTACAGAGCTCCTAGACAGAGATCCCATGAACAACCCATATAATTAAATCTAGGTTCATCTCAAACCATGGGTTCACCACAGCAAACGTAGATTTATAGCAAATCAAGATCAATCCAATTAAGGGTGGCCCAGGCATACTGCTTGCAGCTTCTTCTAGTACTCTGAGGTGGCAAAAAAACAAAGTACATTATATCCAATGTATCCTGCAATGCATGCACAATGGTGGGGGTTTACGTGAAAAAGATGTACTATTTTAATAGAGTGCCAACTATTAACATGACCAGCAACAAACAATTCAATAGGCACCCAACATCTAATACACTCCTCAACATCTTTTGACTCCTCGTCATCTAGATTGTAAAATTATTAAGTAAACACTACAGTCATGGTAACAGGCACAATGGTTTGCATAGACATCAAGTCACTATACAATGTGTAATAAATATGTCTGAGGCTATGCATCACATTACGATATTGCATTGCGGCTGACTGTCTGTCTGTCTGTCTGCTGTTGATTGTTTGTGTCTCAGACCAAAAGTCAATAGGGATGTGAGGAGAAACATTACTTCCTCTTAGTCGACATAGCTAACGCTGTCAGCTACTGTCAGCTTAGAATGAAAAACAAATGCCCACTTCTGACATTAAACACAACTCAGTGATTGACAGAACAGTAGAAACCAGTATAATTAACATCAATCACTATTTCATTTTGTTAGTGAAGATAATGTTTTGGACTATTCCTGCAACCCCCCATAAATGGTTAACATGAATGTAATATGGGGAAGCGAAGCTCTTTTTTCCCTCTATAATATGCGGGTCATACATGGTCTACTACGATCTGTGCCATTGTCTGAAAAAAGCCCTTTAGTTTTACGTGTTCGTTTAGTTGACTTTTAGGCTGACTACTGTAGGCTACTTTCTTTTCCGACTGTTTAAAAAAATATGTATAAATGTCGTTTTCATGACTTACTTCTGTGACTGGAGTAGCCCGGGTAATAGCCGTAATAACCAGTGATCCGCAGAATTCTATCCTCAATGTCTTGCACACCGTTGGCCGTCACTTTCGAGGGGGCGTCCATGTCCCCGAAGGGAAGGTGGCTGTCACCCGCTTTGCCGGGTAGGTGCGTGTTCAACGGTTCCAGCCGAAAGCAGGGCTGGTCCCCTCCACTTTCAGCACCTTCGGTACTGATCATCGTAAGTCAAAACGGGCAGTCAGAAGGAAAGAATTCGGGTGTTCCGCGCTCACCATGTGAACGATAGTATCAATGGCATAAATCAACAGCTATGAAAGGACATTCACATTTCACATTCCACCACACTGTGCGCAAGGTTATTGGAACTTAGTGAGCATGACATACATCGTACACCAGGGGGCGTGTCACTATCGCTTCTAAATTCATGTGTAGTATGCTCGTCTCTGGCCCGATCCCAAATGGACCCAAAACCCTTTTGGAAATCTAAGAGTGTTTGACAGGTGCAATCAATATGGTAATAGCGCCATGTTGTGCCCTTTAATAGCCTACATGGTAGTTTAACCATATTTCTTATAGCCTACAAATTAAATCAGTTCAGATCTCCACAAGTGCATGGCTATAGACCTAAAAGGGTCGATGTGGGTTTGGATCTCGATAACTCTCTCTTTTACAAGATTTCCATTAGATAGCACAGCCACAGTTTAAATTAACGCGGGCTATATCGTAAATATTAATAAAAACAAAAATTATGTTTTCGTTTGTAATTAAGGTTAGGTTTAGGTATAAGGTTGACGTTATGGTTAGGGTATAAATGGTCAAGTGGTTTGGGGGGCTGAAAATTAATTATAATAATTTGTACACTGCAAATTGTCCGCATTTAGCCTCAGCCCAAAAAGAGATTGTATTTGAAAATAACAATAATTTCATACCTTGATTACATTGAGACACGATCATATATCTCTTCTTTTTTTTGTGAACAGACTTCCTAAATTGAAGTCATTTTTAGCCGAATTCCTGGTATTTTTCTCATATTTTCTTTAACTATCCCTGGCTTATGTTCATGTAAAATACCTTCTCATAATGTAGGCCTAATACCCTCAACTACCTCTGATTCTGCAAATACAGTTTATTGAAGGGAAAGGGGGTATCTTGTTGTTGATTTGTGGCAGGACAAAGGTAGTTGTCAGGGTATTAGGCCTACATCAGGAGAAGGTATTTTACATAAACATAGGTCAGGGATAGTTAAAGCATGCACTTTACAATAGAGTAGCTTACAGAGTTAGTAGTCATACTCTCTAGTATAACAATAAGCAACCAAAACGTTTTTAATTCAAATATGAGGACATAACTTTAAATGTGAGGTAAAGCCCCTAACAATGTATTTTCTCCTGCTGGCTGAGGGGGTGCCAGAGGTTCCAGGGCTGACGTTGGAAAGAAGGAGAGCTCATCTTGACAGGATCCCCTAGTTTGTAGATGCTGCCCAAAAAGTGATTACTATTCGGGACTCCAAATTCAAGGACACAAGCTGCAGTATTTCAATGTCTTTCTGATTCGCCTTTGTCCAAGTCCTCGGCACTTTGTGTGTAATTGATTTCGAGAGTGTGGAGAATTTGCACCCCTGTTGGCATTGTTGTGCAGACACTCGCTGAGTTGTGGTGATGCCCCTGGGTGCCAGCAGTGTTTCATCTCCCTCTCTTACTTACTAAACCAATCTCCACCTCATGTTCCATTGTCTCTGGTTGTTTTTCTCCAGAACAGTTATCTCTCCACTACCTGGCAGGGACATGAAAGCTTAATGGCTGCAATGACGTAGAGATGCCAGTGCCCAGAAGTATTTTCCCTCAAAGGCTTTATGAGCTTTGTTTCTGTGATTCTTTTATTGGCCACCGGAGTCCAGTCTTCACAAGGTTGGATGGGGACTGGTTTATTCATAATATTATTTATTCATAATAAATAAATTTCCGAATCTGTTATGTGACATACCCTGAGTAATAAGGAGAACATGAGGATGTAGGGATGAAGATGCATTCTGACACTTCTACATCCTCCTGCTCAGTATTCTTAGCATTCTCAATTCTGAAGATGACGGTGGTTAATGTTTCTCAGGCACAGCTAACCCATGTGGGTCTGGTCTTACTAGTCTTGTCAATGAAGCTGAACTCTGTGTCATAGGGCCTACTCTTCTAGCCTTACAATCAATTGAATCTATTAGCATTCTGACCCTGTGTCCCCCACCCTATTCTAATGAGGTGTCACGTCATCATCAGTGGGGGTTACATGACAGCAGTGTTAGTTGATGCTTATTATCAGTAACATGTTTTTCAGGCAGTTGGACAGCTAATGCCTATAAATAGACCAATTACACTGGTAAGCTTCTATTTATAGCTTCTGGTTTTAGATGTGGAATTAAAAGAGAGGCTGGATTTGATAGGGCAGTCAGACCGGCTGTTTAATCAAAGTTTAGATTGACATAGCCTGAGTGTACAAAACATTAGGAACATCTTCCTATTATTGAGTTGCACCCCCTTTTGCCCTCGTCGGGGCATGGACTCTACAAGATGTCGAAAGCGTTCCACAGGGATGCTGGCCCATGTTGACTCCAATGCTTCCCACAGTTGTGTCAAGTTAGCTGGATGTCCTTTGGTGGTGGACCATTCTTGATACACATGGGAAACTGTTGAGCATAAAAAACCAAGCGGCCTTTTGGATGTTGACATACTCAAACCGGTGCGCCTGGCACATACTACCATACTCTGTTCAAAGGCACTTAAATATTGTGTCTTGCCCATTCACCCTCTGAATGGCACACATACACAATCCATGTCTCAATTGTCTCAACACTTAAAAATCCTTCTTAAACCTGTCTCCTCCCCTTCAGCTACACTGATTGAAGTGGATTTAACAAGTGACATCAATAAGGGATCATAGCTTTTACCTGGGTTCACCTGATCAGTCTAGGTCATGGAAAGAGCAGTGCTGTGATGGAATACTCACACTAACATACTGTGTACTACATACTTAATGTGTATATACTACATAATATATACCATTAGTTCATTTTAGTATACTGTAAACGAATGGTATTGTTTCAGTTGAGCATACTAGACTTTCGCTTGTCTACCGGAAGATGCTGTTGCTATGCCACCTCTTGCTAGCTTGTTAGCATAACAAATGACTTGTTAAACATTTGACGATTTCGGGTGTGTTCGTGAATTGAATCTGGATTGCCAGAGTGCGCTCTGTGTTTGTAAATCCTAAACATTGTCAGATTGTCCGTTCGTAAATTCAGAGTAGATAGCTAGAATGAACAAAAGCACAGCGACTATACCACTTAGCTAGGAATGATGTGAATAATCAAGTCAATAAACGTTGGGTAGTTAGTTAGATAGCAGATAGTTAATAATACTGCCTGCCTAGTTCGATGTATTAGTAGCCAACTAACGTTAGGTAACTAGCTAACATACCCGTACATACTGCTGTGATCTATGCGGTTCGTAAGGATAGCGTAGCTAACAAATTGTTAGCCAACATAACATGTAACGTAACTTCTTTGAAAAGTCATTACTTTATTACATTGTTCAACATTTTCTTAACATTTGTCATAAAATTAAAGCAATGAAATAGTATCCTCTCTCGTCGGACTTCGGCTTCATATTTTCCTCCATTTTCTTCAAATCTGAAAACGTTGTGAAGCCACGCCCATTTTCGGGAAGAATTGCGTTATGGTCCCTAAAAGCTCGGAAGTAGTGTCCACTGCATGTATACTTCATATTTTGGCGAATTTAGTACTACATCCGGGAATTTTTGGCATACTAACTATATCCATACTATGACCAAAAAGCGTACTATATAATCAATTCTCGTCACAAATAGTAGGGTTAGAATGAGTATTCGAACACAGCTCAGGTGTTCCTAATGTTTTGTGCACTCAGTGTATACAGTTTAGACAGAAATACCATATATCTCACTCCCTCAATATATGTGTAGGGTATATTTAATTTAACAAATCACATTTATTTTCAACCCCCCAATAAGTACATGAAAATACATCCAGTGCAATTCCCTCCCAAATGTATCAAGGTACAGGAGAGATAACGTCACTCCACCTGTAGACAGACACACTATCACAGCTAACATGTTCTGTAGCCCACAGCATGATTGCTTTCCTAATGCTGGGTCTAGATGACAGAGTGTGAGTCACTGTGTGACGGGGCCTACCACTCTGCCTCACATCACCGAAGCTAGATATAACATTGGTGATGAAGATGGCTGAACTCAGTTTACCACCGGCAGCATAATTCCTCGCTGTGCCTGGCGAACCTCCAGTCCCGTGGAGGTTAACTGTCTTGAAAGTTTTAACACTTATCTCAAAGCTACGGATTTTCTTCAATCTCCAACAAGCCAAGGACAGCACTGCTCCATCACTGCCTCGGTACAGAAGATTTTCAGAGCGCTTGGATCTGCTCCTACATTCACCGCTGCAGTCAGCCTCCTACGGAACCACTTCGCCGGGAAAGAGCTAGTGCTCCTCCGACACTACCAGTTATGGAAAAGACACCAATGCCCGGGTGAGTCCATTCAAAGCTATGTGGCTAATCTGAGGAATTGGGCTAGCTCTTGTAACTACGGGACACTTCAGGACTAGATCATCAGGGATCAGCTGATAGAGGGGACGTAATGTGAAAAGACAAGGGAGAAACTGATTTTGGAACTGGATAATTTACAACTTGATGGAGCTATTAAAATAGCACTCCAGGTTGAAGCGGTTTCGGAATGCTCTACTGTGCTAACAGACAGCTCTGCAGCATACACTTGGCCCCCAGCCATTCTCACACAGCAGCTTCAGCCCGAGCAGGCGCACTACAACGATCACGCGCAGCACACGCCGTCCCACCTCGATAGCTGCATGGACACAGACATGCCTGTGCAGCAGGCACACAGATAAACAAACAGAATAAGCTGTGGCAACTGTGGGGCTAGCTCTCACAATTCAAGGGCTTCAAACTGCCCAGCCCGTGGGAAAATATGCAAGAACGGTTCAAAATACAATCACTTTGCTAAAGTGTGTCATTCTGCCCCAGCCACTAGCTCCACCCAGAACAGACCCTTATTTTCATCTCGCTCTCAACATGAACACACTGAAATCTGAATCATCTCCACTAACAATGTGTCATTCATGACATGCACCGTGCAACTGGGCGAGGTGGGTTTGCTTTTGCTACTGGATACTGGCGCTGCGGTCTCATTGCTCAACCTTGAATCTTACTACAAGTCTTTCAGTCACCTAACACTCCAACAGCCCTCCACTGCCCTGTGTGGGTATGGGAGATCCAATACAGACATTGCAGGCACCCTCCAGGTCCCAGTGCACTACGGCGCCAAGCACCTGCCATCATTCACATTTCACATTGCAAAGGGGGGTGCCAACCTTCTGGGCCTCGACCTCTTCACAGGCTTGGGGTTCACACTGGTCAGCTATCCACCAAGTTACTGGCACATGGCAACAGAACTGGCCAACTCTGTATGATGGACTGGGCTGCCTCACAGCTTTTACTCACAGGCCCCTAGTGAACCCGGACGTGACCGCAGTCATGCAGCCCCTGCGGCACATTCCCTTTGCACTGTGTGATGATGTCACAAAAGATCTCCAGTCACAGTTCAGGTGCCCCTCCACCCAGCCAGTAGAGACCTCACAGCCTTTGTCACACATGCTGGCGTGTTCAGATATACATGCATGCCTTCTGCCCCCAGCTGCTTCCAGAAGGTGATGAGCACCATCCTTGCCGGAATACCTGGGGTGGCAGTCTTTCTGGATGACATCATGGTCCACGTCCCTGATCTCCACATCCATGACCATCGACTCCACAGAGTATTCAGTGCTCTAATGTGGAACAACCTGACCCTGAACGGTGGAAAGTGCACCTTTGCAACTTCAGCCGTTGAGTTTGTGGGTTTCCGCCTATCGGCCAAAGGCGTTGCCCCACTCATGTCGAACATTGAAGCCGTCCTCCGCATCCCAGAACCAATCTCAGCCTCTCAAGTGGCCTAGTACCTGGGCATGACATCCTACCACCTCCAGTTTCTGCCCCACTCCTCTCAGATCGCAGCGACCCTTCGCCAGCTCCTCAAGAAGGATGAGCCATGGGCCTGGACGGCAGCCTGCTCAGACACGGTCCGCTCACTGAAGAGCCAGCTCACCACAGCCCCAAATTCTGGCTCACTTTGACCCTGTCTGCCCCACCATTGTCACCTGTGACGCCTCAGCTGGAGCAATAGGAGCTGTCCTCTAACAGCATTGAGAGGCCCGTCGCCTTCGCCTCAAGGGCCCTGAGCCCCACTGAACAACGGTACTCTGTGGGTGAACGAGAAGCACGGGCCTGTGTCTGGGCATGTGAAAGGTGGCACCTCTATTTATACGGCCGGCTGTTCACGCTCCGAACTGACCACCAGTCCCTCACAATGCTACTGTCAGCATCAGGAACTGGCCACAAGCCACTTCGGCTGTACTGAAGGGGCCGACCGCCTCAGACAGTATGACTATCAGCTGAAGTTCACTCCGGGGAGGGATAACGTGGTGGCAGACTCCCTCTCACGCTCCTTTGATGCTCCTACTCCGACCGTTTTGCCAGATGACAATGAAACAGAGCTCATACAAATACTCTACGCTCTCCATCAGCCAGCCGTCTCACTGGAGGAGCTGAAGCAAGCATCAAAACAGGATCCCACACTGTCTACCCTGCGCATCTACATACGCAATGGATGGCCAGCGCCAGGCCAGTGTCGGAAGAGCTGGTGACTTTCTCCAGGTGAAGCACACACTTTCTTGCTGGGAAGAAGTCTGTGTCTCTCGGGGGTTTTGCACTGTGGTCCCGAGTGGCCTGCGTGCGCACGAGGAAAACACACAACAACACAGGTCTCCCCGGCATCTCTCATGCTTGGTTGTGAGATGGAACTGCCACTGGACAGACTCAGAACACAGAAAGTAGCAGAACCGGCGACTAGACACACCCAAGAAAAGCAGGCAGTGACCAGGCACCAAAGAGCAATGAAACAGCGTTTTGACAAGGCACACAGGGTGAAGAAGCCAATCATCCAAGTGTCAGACTGGGTCCGAGCCCGACGACCTCAGCGGTGCAACAAAATGGCCTAATTCTGGTCGGACCACTTGCAGGTCAGTCGACAACTGGGGCCCGCCACCTTCATGCTGAGCAATGGATCACGCTAGCACGCCAGCCGCCTCGGAAAAGTCCCTGCCCCTCAAGGAACACAAATGCCCACAAAACTGACTTAGAGACCAGAGACGCCACCTGATGGACCTCCTTCACTTCTACCACCCGAGCCCCAGCCTCTGTGGGCTCCCCAAGGTCCAGAGCCATATGCGGGGATGGCTGAAGAACGGCCTATGAGGGCACGAACTTGCCCTACTCATCTGGGGGACTACTTAACCTCCTTTCATTCTTAGGCGTCTTAGTCAGCCTCCAGGTTAATGGACTGAACTGGCTAGTTCGGAGAGTCGTTATTTACCTCTTCCATTTAAAGGTTAATGTTTCTTTCTTACAGATATCTTACAGATATTTTGCCCTATGGACATTTTTATACATGGTACAAGTCCCTGGTTTTGAAAAGGGGCGTGAAATGTTATGTATGGTACGACGTGCTGTTCGTCATACTGTACGTTGTTATGGTTTACAACAGTGTGCTGCTTTACGGATGAATGGGTTGTCAGGATGAGTGGCACATGTCATTAAACGAGAGAGTGATGTGCAATGTGACACTGTGCAGATGTTCGTTCTTTGACAGCCAGGCCCCCTCCCCCAGCACTGCCAGCCCCCTCCACCAGCATGGGGTTGCAAAGCTACCGGTAATATACCAATGTTACTGTAATCTTTAGTAATTTTGGGAAATAACAGAAAATCGATGGCAATCTTTCATAACTTTGGTAATTTATACTTTAGTGACTTTTTAAAATATTAATATTTATTCTTAATTAATAAAAAAAAGCATCTTATCAACATTAGCATTACTTTCAATGAACTCTGCAACTCTTCTGACTATTTACTTCAAACTGCCACCAGTTTGAAGCCAAAACATTGACAAAAAAATACATAATTAAATAAAACTGAAAATAGTATTTCATGCTGAAATTCTCATATTTACATTTTAGCAGAGGCTCTTATCCAGAGCATTTAGGGTTAAGTGCCTTGCTCAAGGGCACATTAACAGATTGTTTACCTAGTCAGCTCAGGGATTTGAACCAACAACCTTTTGGTTACGGGCCCAACACTCTTAACAGCTAGGCTATCTGCTGTCTTGTATTATTCACCAATGGTATTCATTGGTTTATGGTTACTATTTAGGATAATGTTTTAAAGCTTTCTCATTCTATTTTTTATTTTAAAATCATCTTGTTTAATTATTTCATATATTCTACATGTGATAAGGCCACACAGAGGGCCAGAGATAATTACAGACACACAGATTACAGATAATCTGAAGTATCCAAAAGTACCCAAGTCACCTTAGAGATCAGTGGCGGTGCTCCCAGCCTCTTGCCCATATAATTATTCAATGTGCACTAAAGCTAACCTGCATGGCTCGTGCCATGGTGGTGAAGAAAGAGGTCTGTTGTAGAAAATGTTTTCTCATTAGAATATAGCAAGGCCAGCTGTGGCTGCATGCCGTGTTGACCTGCTTAAAGGTTTAAAAGGCTGCTAAATATTTGATGTCTTTGATCAGTGGGTCGCTGTAATTTTAATCAAAGGGGGTGGAGGTGGGGCAGGACTGAGAACATTGTCGGGAAAGTATAGAGTCAGTACCTACTGGGATGGATGGAAACAAACTATAGCAGCCTCAGCCAAATCAGAGAGGAGATAATATGTGTGATCAAACACCTTTGATGTTGGCCATGCAGTTGCCAGATAGCATTTCAGGAGTTATGTATAATCAAAAGCCAATACAGAACGAACTGTGCATGCAGTCTGAGCCCGATCACTGAATTATTCCCCAATGTACAGAGTATTCTTTGAGGCCCTAATATAATACAACATACAGTAATATAATACTTAGGGCCATTCTTACATGTGTGTCATATGCTGTATGAGCTTTGCTTCATCATTGAAACAAAATGCCTATCTATGGAATAATATTGCCTCTACCTCCATGGACAATGCACTCTAGATGAAATATCAAGATGCCATTTGATGATGACCTTTCTTTGTTGTTTTGATCTGCAGCACACACATACAGTACAGTCAGCTTTTTTTTGTAACTTGGTCTTGCTGTGAATTGGTCGGCCCATGACATTTCTTCTTCCTCTTCCTCTGACATTCAAAGGTTGGTTTTGCCTCTAGAAAATTCAATTGCTGTAAGTAGTCCTAAGCCAGTCTCTATATGAATAAAACATATAGTAAACAGACTGCATTTTTAAAAATAGAAGATGAACAGCGCTGGGCTACTCTAACAAGTTCCACCCTGTTTGGTTTCATACATGTTTGAACACGCTTTTAGCGAGAGACAGTCAGATGTGCCACTACAGAGACAAGTACTCGAGGAAGTCTGTGGTAGTGAAGGTGTTGTCCTCTCTCATTCCATCACGTTGTCACCACACGGAAACCATGTGACATCAACCTTGGTGCCCTCTAGTACCCTCTAAACTGGCTTTCTTCCGTATTCGTTCACTTTTCCATAAAATTCCCGAAGTGGTCAAGGTCTCCAGAGTGGTAACATGAATGCAGCAGAGTAGCCTGACAAGTAACACTGCACAACCATGTCAATAACAGTGGAGAAGAAGGAATTCCTGGAACATTAAATTTGCAGTGTATGATAGGTTGAGTTTAAAAGCGTTGGGCCAGTAAGACAAAGATTGCTGGTTTGAATCCCTGAGCGGACCAGGTGAAAAATATGTCAATTTGCCCTTGAGCAAGGCCCTTAACCCTAATTGCATCTGTAATTCATTTTGGATAAGAGCCTCTGCTAAAATGTGAATATGAGGGTTTCAGCATGAAATATTATTTTTCACACCGTTTTATTTATTTTACAATGTCAGTATGTATTTTTTGTCAATTTTCGCATGAGTTAATCAGGGTGTTGTTTGTGGCCTGTGGAATGTTGTTCCACACCTCTTCAATGGCTGTACAAAGTTGCTGGATATTGGCGGGAACTGGAACACGCTGTCGTACACGTCAATCCAGAGCATCCCAAACACGCTCAATGGGGGACATGTCTGGTGAGTATGCAGGCCATGGAAGAACTTGGACATTTTCAGCTTCCAGGAATTGTGTACAGATCCTTGTGACATGAGGCTGTGCATTATCATGCTGTAACATGAGGTGATGTCCATAGCTTATGCCTGCCCATACCATAATCCCACTGCCACCATGGGACATCTGTTCATAATGTTGACACCAGCAAACCGCTCAACCACACGACGCCATACACGTGGTCTGCAGTTGTAAGGCCATTTGGACTTACTGTCAAATTCTCTAAAACAACATTGGAGGCGGCTTATGGTAAAGAAATTAACATTAAATTCTCTGGCCACAGCTCTGGTAGATATTTCTACAGTCAGCATTTAAATTTCACGCTCCCTCAACTTGAGACATCTGTGGTATTGTGTTGGGTGACAAAACTGTGCATTTTAAAGTGACCTTATATTCAAATCAAAATCTAATTTTATTGGTCACGTACACATGTTTAGCAGGTGTTATTGCCGGTGTAGTGAAATGCTTGTGTTTCTAGCTCCAACAGTGCAGTAATATCTAACAAGTATCTAACAATACAATACACACAATACACACACAGGGATGGAATTAAGAATATATAAATATTTGGACGAGCATGTCACGCCCTGACCTTAGAGAGCTTTTTTATGTCTCTATTTGTTTTGGTCAGGTTGTGATTTGGGTGGGCATTCTATGTTCTGTTTTCTATGTTTTTGTATTTCTATGTTTTGGCCGGGTATGGTTCTCAATCAGGGACAGCTGTCTATCGTTGTCTCTGATTGGGAATCATACTTAGGCAGCCTGTTTTGCCACCTTAGGTTGTGGGATGTTGTTTTTTTTGTTAGCTCTGTGTAGCCTTCAGAACGTGACATTCATGAACACGTACCGCGCTGCACCTTGGTCCACTTCTTCCGACGGGCGTTACAGAGCAATGTTCATTATTAAAGTGACCGGTGATTTCAAGTCTTCTATTGAAGTATTGTTCCCAGCACAAGGTGCACCTGTGTAATGATCATGCTGTTTAATGACCTTCTTGACATGCCACACCTGTCACGTGAATGGACAGAGTCGCAGACTCTTTAAGTCTTTAGTGAAGTCTCATCTCTTCAGTAGGTCCTATGATTGAGTGTATGGGTGTGAAGGTGAACGGCAAGACACTGGAGTGACGAGCCACCCTTGCTTTCTCTGCCTGGTCGGCTCCCCTATCTCCACTGGGATTCTCTGCCTCTGACACTATTAGCTGAGTCACTGGCTTGCTCACGCTCTTCCATTCTTCCTGTCTTTGGGCTCATGCGATGGGGAGATCTTCGTGGGCTATACTCTGGCCTTGTCTCAGGGTAGTAAGTTAGTTGCCTATTGATTTCCCTTTAGTGGTGTTGGGGTTGTGCTTTGCTAAAGTGGGTGAGGTTATATCCTGCCTGGTTGTCCCTGTCCGGGGGAAGAAAAAAAAATAAGTCACATTTGGAAACAAACAAAGATATATACAGTACCAGTCGAAAGTTTGGGCACACCTACTCATTCCAGGGGTTTTCTTTATTTTTACTATTTTCTACATTGTAGAATAATAGTGAAGACATCAAAACGATGAAATAACACATATGGAATTATGTAGTAACCAAAAAAGTGTTAAACAAATCCAAATATATTTTATATTTGAGATTCTTCAAAGTAGCCACCCTTTGCCTTGATGACAGCTATGCACACTCTTGGCACCCTCTCAACCGACTTCATGAGGTAGTCACCTGGAATGCATTTCAGTTAACAGGTGTGCCTTGTTAAAAGTTCATTTGTGGAATTTCTTTCATTGCATTTGAGCCAATCAGTTGTGTTGTGACAAGGTAGTGGTGGTATATACTGTAGAAGACAGTCCTATTTGGTAAAAGATCAAGTTCATATTATGGCAAGAACAGCTCAAATAAGCAAAGAGAAACGACAGTCCATCATTACTTTAAGACATGAAGGTCAGTCAATACGGAAAATGTCAAGAATTTTGAAAGTTTCTTCAAGTGCAGTCGCAAAAACCATCTGGGAAGACCCAGAGTTACCTGCTGCAGAGGATAAGTTCATTAGAGTTACCAGCCTCAGAAATTGCAGCTCAAATGAAGGCTTCATAGAGTAATAGACACATCTCAACATGAACTGTTCAGAGGAGACTGTGTGAATCAGGCCTTCATGGTCGAATTGCTGCAAATAAGCCACTACTAAAGGACACCAATAGGAAGAAGAGACTTGTTTGGGCCAAGAAACAGGAGCAATGGACATTAGACCGTTGGGAATCTGTCCTTTGGTCTGATGAGTCCAAATTTGAGAATTTTGGTTCCAACTGCTGTGTCTTTGTGAGACGCAGAGTAGGTGAAAGGATGATCTCTGCATGTGTGGTTCCCACTGTGAAGTATGGAGGACGATGTGTTGGTGTGGGGGTGCTTTTCTGATTACACTGTCAGTGATTTATTTAGAATTCAAGGCACACTTAACCAGCATGGCTACCTCAGCATTCTGCAGCGATACACCATCCCATCTGGTTTGCGCTTAGTGGGACTATCATTTGTTTTTCAACAGGACAATGACCCAACACACCTCCAGGCTGTGTAAGGGCTATTTGACCAATAAGGAGAGTGAAGGAGTGCTGCATCAGATGATCTGGCCTCCAGAATAACCCAGCCTCAACCCAATTGAGATGGTTTGGGATGAGTTGGACCGCAGAGTGAAGGAAAAGCAGCCAACAAGTGCTCAGCATATGTGGGAACTCTTTCTAGACAGTTGGAAAAGCATTCCAGGTGAAGCTGGTTGAGAGAATGCCAAGAGTGTGCCAAGCTGTCAAGACAAAGGGTGGCTACTTTGAAGAATCTAAAATCTAAAATGTATTTGGATTTGTTTAACACTACATGATTCCATATCTGTTATTTCATAGTTTTGATTTACAGAACACTCAGAGATTAAGACAATTATGAGGGGAAAAGTCTCTGAAGAAAGCAAGAGTAAGGCTAGTGTAAAATGCAGGTGAGTGTCCAAAATAGAAAAACATAGAATGATCAAGCCATTCTTCACTGACCACCTCCACCATAAAGCTTCACTCTAAAAACTGAGACCTATGAGATGAAATTCATAGAACCACCTTTTCTCTTTATCAGCTACCAGATACAAATCTCATTGATTGAAAGAAGAGATGAATATAGGTGAATGGATATGGAATTCTATCAGGTGTCTTCTGTAAAACACATGTTTATGACCAGGTCCCATGGGAGTTCTGCCACTTAATCAACCCAACCTTACTACTGCAGCTCTGATAAAAGTACCAATCGCTGAAGACCTAGACACTCAATCGACTATTAATTATCCACAGACAGCCCACCAGTTTTACTGTTGACAGTCATTTTGGAAGTTTATGGTTACGCTGCAGTTTCCTTCCTGAAATGCACCAGCACTATGAGATAAGCCTACGTTACAGTGGAGTCAGTGTAGTGGTGGGTGTCTCCACTCCACTCTACTCCCTGGCTAGATGTATGACCCTAACATTGACCACGCAGCCTACAGCCACTCTCCCCATCGGTCATTAAGAGAGTTCATTCCTCAGACCAAAACCCATTGCACCCTGATGGTAGAAGATGCACCACTAACTCTGGGGATTCAAGGTCGACGTCACCAGAGAGTGAGCGACCGGTGAAGGGATTTGGGAAGTCTCAAAAGAGCCCTCTGTACCAGCCTCTGTCATTTGTCTGTAATGAGAGAAATGTTTTTGGAGATTGGCAATCTAAAAGCAAAGATTTCTCCACTAGCTGGTGTTCAGAGCAGTATGGAGATGGTTGGCCGAGCATGATGCCCTCCCAGGTCAGGACCATTGTCGCTTTAAATCAGCCTCTCTCAGCTCAGTCCTCCTCCACTGGCTTCACACACACTCATTAAACTCTGGGTATTTACGGTTGGCCCATTTCCTCACGTATGTAGAATCCCTAACCAAGTGAAGTGTTGTCATGAGTAGCTCCTACTTGACCACTCACTAAACTGTATCTATATAACATGCCAATGGCAGCCATTTGTTATTATGAAATTAGAGAGAGAGAACAGTTAACATCACATGGTAGATGAGACACGTAGAGGGATGGTTTCCACATTGCCTTTGATGACTCTCCTCTGGCCTGCTTTTCAAAGTGAGCATACTGAAGTGTCTGTGTTGTTGTGTAATAGAAAGTTTATAGTGTGGTATGGTCTCTTGTCTTTACGATGGAAGTAAGCCTGATTTAGCACTATGACCGTGACTCCTGAGACTGCCCTTACAACAACAACAAAAATCACATGGTTTTCAGACGTTTGAGCACACATATGAACAAATCACATGAAAAATGTGTAATAATGGAGCTATAAGTCGCGATCCAGGTGCAATGTTTAATATAACAACAAAACCAGGAACGAGACAATTCCTTGTGGTTACACACCGGTACACAAGAATAATACTTACTGGTGAGTGAACATAAGAGTAACATATAAAGGGGAGGAAATTATGAAGGTAATGAAGTCCAGGTGTGAATCATAATGATTAACAGGTGCGCGTAATGATGAGTGACAGGTGTGCGTAATGATTAATCCCAGGACTGGTGGTTAGTATTCCAGTGATGTCGTACGCCGGAGGGGAGGAGCAGTTGTGACAGTACCCCCCCCCCCCCCCCCTAATGTGCGGCTCCAGCCACAGGACGATGCCGACCAGAGGGACGACCCCGAGGAACGGTCCAGGCGGTGAAGGTGGAAATCACGGATGATTTTGGGTGTCCAGAATGTCCTCCACTGGAACCCAACACCGCTCCTCTGGGCCATACCCCTCCCAGTCCACCAGATACTGGAGCCGACCCCCACAACGTCAGGAGTCAAGTAGTGATCTGACAACGTACGCCCGACCCACATTGATTTCCGGGGGGATGGAGATGTGTTGTGGGGGACAGTATCAGCTAAGGGACCAGGAACCACCGGCCTGAGAAGGGAGACATGAAAAGAGGGTGAGATAAGATAGTGACTGGGTAGTTGTAACCTGTATGTCACCATGTTGACCCTCTGGAGAACCTTGAACCGCCCCATGAACCGGGGGCTCATTTTCTTGCAGGGCAGGCAGAGTGGGAGGTTCCTGGTAGAGAGATAGATGCGGTCCCCAGGATGGAACATATGGGTTTCATTGCAGTGGCGGTCTGCCTGTTCCTGCTGACAATGGACGGCGCGTTGGAGTCTCACGTGCACGTCGCTCCACACCTCCTCCGCACCCTGGAACCACTCATCTACTGGAGGAGTCACGGTCTGGCCCGGGTCCATGGGGCCAGGGCCGGCTGGAAACCCAAAACACACTGGAAGGGGGGTCAACCCAGTGGAGAAGTGATATAGGGAGTTCTGGGCGTACTCTGCCCATGGAAGGAATCGTGTCCGCTCACCCTGCCATTCCTGACAGTGACTCCTCAGGAACCTCCCCAGCTCCTGGTTCATCCTCTCCACCTGCCCATTGGACTGAGGCCGATACCCGGAAGTGAGGCTGACCATGACCCCGAGCTTATCCAAGAAGGCCCTCCATACTCATGATGTGAATTGGGGGCCACGGTCGGAGACAATGTACTCCGGAAGGCCATAATGCTGGAAGACCGGATGGAAGAGTGCCTCAGTGACCTGGAGAGCAGTAGAGAGACCAGGAAGAGGGAGTAATCAACATCAAAATCTATCCACTACCACCAGAATGGTGGTGAAACCATCACAGGGGGGAGATCGGTTACAAAGTCAATGGATAGATGTGACCAAGGTCGCTGAGGCATGGGAAGCGGCAGGAGCTTCCCTGCTGGAACATTCCGGGGGGGGACTTGGTTTGAGCACATACGGAACAGGAGTTGACATACCGTGTAACATCCTGCACCAAGGTGGGCCACCAGTACTTCTCAGCGATGGAATGGATGGTGCGAGAAATACCTGGATGCCCAGCAACGACAGCTGTGTGTGCCCAGGTCAGCAGTCAATCCCTTATCCCTGTGGGAATGTAGATGTGCTCGGGAGGACAATTCCGGGGTGTGGGCTCCCTCTCTAGAGCGGATGTCCACATCTACGTCCCAAACCACTGGACCTACGACTCGGGAGGATGGGATTATGGGTGCCCTCTGGACAGGAACCTCTCCCGAATCGTAGATACGAGACAGGGCATCGGCCTTGATGTTCTTAGAACCTGGGCGATAGATCAGCGTGAAGTCAAACCTGGTGAAGAAAAGTGCCCACCTGGCTTGGCGCGGATTCAGTCTCCTCACTGTCCGTATGCATTCTAGGTTCCGATGGTCGGTTCTGATGACAAATGGTTCCTTGGCGCCCTCCAGCCTGTGTCTCTACTCCTCTACTGCCAACTTCACCGCCTGGAGCTCCCGATTGCGGACTTAGAGAAAAAAGCACAAGGATACAATTTCAATGGGTTTCCCTGTCTTTGTGATAAAACTGTCCCCACGCCCACCTCAGACACTTCTACCTCAACCACAAAAAGTAGCGTGGGATCTGGGTGTTTTAGCAAGGGGGCGGAGGTGAAAGAGACCACACCAACCTACGAGGCCCACCCTTGAGTAGCGAGGTGAGAGGGGCAGCGACGGCACTGAAGTTCCTGATGAGGTGGCGGTAGAAGTTGGCACCCCTTGATGGTGGTTGGGACTGGCCATGACCTTACCACATCTACCTTCTTGTCCTCCATCTTTACTCCCTGCGGGCTGATTTGGTAATCCAAGAAGGATACTGCCCTCTAATGGAATTGGCACTTCTCCGCCTTTACGAACAGGTGACTGACCATGAGGCATTCCAGGACTGCTCGAACGTGGGTGATGTGATCCTCCAGGTTGGTCGAGAATATCAGGATGTCATCGATGTATACAGTCACCTGATGTCCGAGCATGTCCCTGAACACCTCGTTTACGAATGCCTGGAACAGTGACGGACATTGGCTAAGCCAAAGGGCATAACCAAGTACGTGTAGTGACCAAACATCGTGCTGAACGCCGTCTTCCACTCATCCCCCCCTCGTGGATGTGGATGCGATTGTAGGCACTCCGCAAGTCCAGTTTGGTGAAGAACTGGTCCCCGCAGAGCTGGTCGATGGCTGACAGCATCAATGGGAGAGGGTAACAATACTTTGTGGTGATGTCATTGAGTCCTCAGTAATCTATACATGGGTGTAATCCTCCCTCCTTCTTGGCCACAAAAAAGAAACCAGCCGACGCAGGAGACGTGGATGTGCGGATGAAACCCGGTTGGAGCGCCTCTTGAATGTAATCCTCATGGCCTGGGTCTCAGTCACAGACAGAGGGTATATGTGTCTGCATAGAGGTATGGCTCCAGAAAACAGGTTGATGGCACAGTGCCCGGTGCGATGAGGAGGGAGACAGGTAGCGAAGGTCTTGGAGAATACCTCCCTTAGGTCCTGGTATTCCTCCGGGATGTTGGGCTGAAGGGCAACCACAGGACTCTCAACCGACGTGGAACCACAGGGGACAGGGATGCAGGTCTTCCGGCATTCAGGTGACCAGTTTGTGATTCTCATCCACGACCATGAGATGGTAGGGTCATGGCGCTGGAGCCATTGGAGGCCGAGGATGTTTTTGTGAACCCGGAGATGAATAAGGGGATGTTCTCCTGGTGATTGGACTCCATGATGAGGGTGAGTGGTTGAGTGATGTGTGTGTGATGGTTCCAGATCCTAATGGCCGACAGTCAAGACCTTGAACCGGAAAAGGAGAGGAGAGCAGATGGTAATGTTGAGGGAGAAGGCAAGGGTCTGATCCATAAAGTTCCCTGCGGTGCCAGAATCCACTAAAGCTGTAGACACAGTACATGAGGAACAGTCTGCCAGAGTTATGAACACCAAAAAGAATCTAGCAGGAAGAGCTGAATCTGGAATACTCACTCCTGGTCCAGGGGATGAAACATCCCGTGACCGTCCTTCTGCTCTAGTGAATCTCAGATTCTGAAGTACCGGACACCGCTGGAGCTTGTGCCCTCCTTGCCCACAGTACAGACAAAGCCCCAGCTGTATCCGTCTGAGTCATTCTGCAGCAGAAAGGCATGTGACCCCTACCTCCATTGGTTCGGGCCCTGATCCCAAGTACTCGCCAAAGGAGGGAGAGAAGCGAAGAGAATTCCAACGCTCCCAGGAGAAGGTTATCCAGACGGATGGCCATCGCAATGAGTGCATCCAGGGTGAGGTTGTCATCCCGACAGGCCAGTTCTGTCTGGACCTCCTCGCGCAGCCCTCTTCTAAATAACGAGCGAAGCGCTGGCTCATTCTATCCACTGGAAGCTGCTAATGTCTGGAAGGTGAGCGCATGCTCAGCAGACGTCTGATTCCCCTGCTGTAGTTGAAGCAGACGCTCACCTCCCTCTCTGCTTTCTGTGGGATGATCGAAAATGCATTTGAACAGAGCCATGAACCCCTCATAAGAATCTAGTTCCTTCTCTCCTCTCTCCCAGATGGCCATAGCCCATTCTAATGCACATCCGGTCAGCAGAGAAATAACCGTGGCAACCTTAGACCTCTCGGTGGTGGGGGCTCCCAACTGTTGTGAAAAATAGAACTGAGAACCTCTTCCATGGCCATCCCCAGTTGAGCCAGCTGGTCATGGTGTTGACGTAGAAGGTACCCTTGTTCGTCGACCGTCTGAGAGATATAAGATTTTCCTGCTGCTTCCATAGTTTGAGTTGGTATTCTTAAATATCGGCAAGTAATATCAGATCGGCTATGAAAAGCCAACTGACATTTACTCCTGAGGTGTTGACCTGTTGCACCCTCGACAACCACAACCACTTATTATTATTTGACCCTGCAGGTCATCTATGAACATTTGAACATCTTGGCCATGTTCTGTTATAATCTCCACCCGGCACAGCCAGAAGAGGACTGGCCACCCCTCATAGCCTGGTGCCTCTCTAGGTTTCTTCCTAGGTTCTGGCCTTTCTAGGGAGTTTTTCCTAGCCACCGTGCTTCTACACCTGCATTGCTTGCTGTTTGTGGTTTTAGGCTGGGTTTCTGTAAAGCACTTTGTGACATCAGCTGATGTAAGAAGGGCTTTATAAATAAATGTGATTGATTGATTAATAATGGAGCAGGTGAAACGTTTAATAAAACAACAAGACCAAGAACGAGACAATTCCATGTGGCTAAACATCGGTACACAAGAATAATAACAACTAGTGAGTGAACATAAGAGAGTGACATATAAAGGGGAGGAAATGATGAAGGTAATCAAAATGATTCACAGGTGCGCGTAATGATGAGTGCCAGGTGTGTGTAATGATGAATCCCAGGACTGGTGGTTAGTATTCCGGCGACATCGTACGTCGGAGGGGAGGAGCAGGAGATGTGACAAAATGTCACATAAAAAATAAAAAATACCTGGTTTTCGGACAGAAGTTTTACATGGATTTTTGACAAATCACATGAAAAATGTCACATTCATGAGTCAGACAGGTGGATTTCGAACATGTGCAAAGTTTTATATGGATTTTTTCACGCTTATTTTTCATATGTGAAACTGCGTCTTTCAACGTTTTTTTGTAAGGGTATCCATGTCCATAGGTCCTCATCTTTAGGGTTGCCATACTGGCCCCTATAATACTACTGGGATTACCTAATACCTGCAGAGATTTCCATGGGTTACAATTCCCTAAACTTATATCTCTTACTTGTGTAATCATTATGTTCTGTGCTGTAACACCCCATATTCACCCCATATTAGTTTTGGAATTTGCGTGTATTGTTTTGTATTGTTAGGTATTACTGTACCGTTGGAGCTAGGAACATACAGTGTAAGTATTGCACTGATTATTGTGCTTAGTGTTTATCCACTAATATGCCAGATAACTGCTAAGGACTCCATTGATGTATCCTGTCAGCCATCTCTTGCTTGCAGCACCATGCTCACCCTCCATCTCAGTCTGACAGCTTCCCTGTTTCACATATTGATCTGCCTTACCACAAAAGACACAGCGCATGCATCCACATAACCCACAATGCCCCTCTCTCCTCCCGAGAGGGCAAGCATAACCAAACCAATTTGTCCAGTCTGACGTTTAAGGCACAAGGTTGAGCTTTCTCTCCCATGATCACTGTCTACCCAAGGGCAACTTGGGTAGATGCCCTCTGATAAATGTCTCCCCGACCCCAAGTTTGTTCCCTCGGCTTGAACTGGCCCAGAGAATTTCCTCTGTGGCCAAAAACTGACCAATCCTGCCTGGTATTGGCAGCCAGATAGGAGCATTGATGGATCATTCATAAGATCTCCTCTGGGTTCTAGTATGAGTAATTGGACAGTGATATTTCTGTAACTCAACCCAGTAGGCATTACTTACCAGACCTTACATGTGACATGACCTGACCATGACTGGTTAACGATGGCATCACCCTCTGTTTGTTATTAATTAATTAGCTAAGGAATCTGTATTATGGTGTATGAATGGATGGGATGATAGGATTGATTTTCATTTGCATAGTTACAGTAAATAAAAACTTTGACGGCCCTGTTGTTGGTGAGGTTTGGTTGCAGTCTGGCTGATCTCTGTCTACTCTCTACTCCAGTACAGTCAGAGACACCTAAGACAGACTCTGGGTTATTCATGGGAGAAACATGAGTTTCATGACCTTGAGGTGGCTTCTTCTATAGCAGAACCACTCTCAACACTACTGCTGCCTGCGACAACAAGATCTGACTGTTATTGTTGATCTGAGTGAGCTGATATTACTGAGCACTCATCAGCCTCCTGTATTTGACAGAAATGCTCTGTCTTAGGCTGTAGTATATTTCACATATTGTTGAAATAGTAATATAGTGCCTTCAGAAAGTATGTTGTTGTGTTACAACCTGAATTTAAAATGTGTTACATTTGGATTTGTTGTCACTGGCATACACAAAATACCCCATAATGTCAAAGTGGAATTATGTTTTCTGATTTTTATACAAATTAATTAAAAATTGTAAAAACTGAAATATCTTGAGTCAATAAATACTCAACCCCTTTGTTATGGCAAGCCTAAATAAGTAGCCTAAATAAGTAAAAATGTGCTTAACAAGTCACTTAATAAGTTGCTTGGACTCACTCCATGTGCAATAATAGTGTTTAACATGATTTTTGAACTACTTCATTTCTATACTCCACGCATACAATTATCTGTAAGCTCCCTCAGTCGAGCAGTGAATTTCAAACACAGATTCAACCACAAAGATCAGGGAGGTTTTCCAATGCCTCGCAAATAAGGGCATTGCATATCCCTTTGAGCATGGTGAAGTTATTAATTACACTTTGGATGGTGTATCAATACACACAGTCACTACAAAGATACAGGCATCCTTCCTAACTCAGTTGCTGGAGAGAAGGGAAACCGCTCAGCGAATTCACTATGAAGCCAATGGTGACTTTAAAACAGTTACAGTTTAATGGTTGTGACAGGAAAAACTGAGGTTGGATCAACAACATTGTAGTTACTCCACAATGCTAGCATAATTGACAGAGTGAAAAGAAGGGAACCTGTACAGAATAAAAAATATTCCAAAACATGCATCCTATTTGCAACAAGGGACTAAAGAAATACTGCAAAAAATGTGGCAAATCAATTCACTTATTGTCCAGAATAAAATGTGTTATGTTTGGGGAAAATCCATTACAACGCAATACTGAGTACCACTATTTTCAAGCATAGTGGTGGCTGCATCATGTTATGGGTACTCTTGTAATCATTAAGGACTGGGGAGTTTTTCAGGATAAAAAATAAATGGAATGGAGCTGAGCACAGGCGAAATCCTAAAGGAAAACCTGGTTCAGTCTGCTTTCTACCAGACACTGGGAGATGAATTCACCTTTCTGCAGGATAATAACCTAAAATACTTGGCAAAATCTACAGTGGAATTGCTTACCAAGAAAACAGTGAATGTTCCTGAGTGGCAGAGTGACAGTTTTGACTTAAATCTGCTTGAAAATCTATAGCAAGACTTGAAAATGGTTGTCTAGCAATGATCAGGGGCAATAACAACACATCTGCCACGCTGAACCTCAACACTGGGGCCCCTCAGGGGTGCATGCTTAATCCCCTTAATCCCCTGTTCACCCATGACTGCGTGGTCAAACACGACTCCAACACCATCATTAAGTTTGCCTGACGACACAACAGTGTATACCAGTATACCTGATACCAACAGTATACCTGATTACCGACAATGATGAGACAGCCTATAGGGAGGAGGTCAGAGACCTGGCAGTGTGATGCCAGGATGACAACCTCTCCCTCAATGTGAGTAAGACAAAGGAGCTGATCGTGGACTACAGGAAAAGGCGGGCCGAACGGGCCCCATTAACATCGACGGGGCTGTGGTGGAGTGGGTCGAGAGTTTCAAATTCCTTGGTGTCCACATCACCAACAAACTATCATTGTCCAAACACACCAAGACAGTTGTTAAGAGGGCACGACAACACCTTTTATCCCTCAGGATATGGGTCCCCGGATCCCCATGGGTCCCCGGATCCCCAAAAAGTTCTAGAGCTGCACCATTGAGAGCATCTGACCGTAAGGTGCTACAGAGGGTAGTGTGTACGGCCCAGTACATCACTGGGGCCAAGCTTCCTGACATCCAGGACCTATATACTAGGCATGTCAGAGGAAAATTGTCAAAGACTCCAGTCACCCAAGTCATAGACTGTTCTCTCTGCTACCGCACAGCAAGTGGTACAGGAGCGTCAAGTCAAAGACAGCGTCTACCCCCAAGCCTGCTGAACAACCAATCTAGAGGCCACCCGGACTGTCTATATTGCCCCCCCCCCTACTCACTGTTTATTATCTATGCATTGTCACTTTACCCTTACAATACCTACATGAACAAATTACCTCAACTAACCTGTTCCTCGCACAGTGACTCTATACCTGTACCCCGTGTATACAGCCTCGAACAAATTCTTATTTTCAATGACGAACTCGCAACCTTCCGGTTACTAGTCCAACGCTCTAACCACTAGGCTACCCTGCCGCCCCATTATTAACATGTATAAATATTATTACATTTTACTCCCTTTTCTCCCCAATTACGTGATATCCAATTGCAATCTTGACTCATCGCTGCAACTCCCCAATGGGCTCTGGAGAGGCAAAGGTCAAGTCATGCGTCCTCCGAAACCCGCCAAACCGCGCTTCTTAACCTGGAAGCCAGCTACACCAATGTGTTGGAGGAAACACCTTTCAACTGAATACTGAAGTCAGCCTGCAGGTGCCTGGCCCGCCACAAGGAGTTGCTAGGGCTCCTTGTGACACCTACACAGCTTGGGAACGAACCCGGGTCTGTAGTGACACCTCAAGCACTGCTCCACTCAGGAGGCCCTTGAAGGCCCTTAATTGTTTTAAGAAATGGGTAAATGTTGCACAATCCAGGTGTGCAAATCTCTTAGAGACATACCCAGAAAGACTCACATCTGTAATCACCGCCAAAGGTTATTCTAACATGTATTGACTCAGGGGTGTGAATACTTATGTAAATGAGATATTTCTGTATTTAATTTTCAGTACATTTGTAACATTTTCTAAAAACATGTTTTCACTTTCTCATTATTAGGTATTGTGTGTAGATGCGTAAGAAAAACCCCTCAAATGTAATCAATTTTGAAATCATGCTATAACACAACAAAATGAAGAATAAGTCAAGGGGTATGTAAACCTTCTACGGGCATAGAGAGAGTATACAGTAGCCTACACTGATCTTTTGGGCTATTTTACTTGCCTATTGACATCGATTTTAGGGATATGACTAGACTGCCACCCTGTGGACAACCAGTATACAACACAATGTGGACAATTTCAACAGTTTGTTCTTACAGAGGGAAGATGGGGAAAAGACAATTTCCTTCACAAACAAGTGATTGTTTGATACACTGTGAGAGTTTACGCTGTTTGTTGTGCAATTGCCCTATTTGCAGCTATTCATGAAAGTACCTGTTCATCAGGATGCATACCATCTCTGTTGGGAATGTATATATATATATGTATATATATAATATATTTTCAGAAGACTTTCTTCTGTTCATCAACATTAAATTCAGTCATTTCAGTCAAGCTCATAATGTTTTTTCTGAATTATTTTTTCCCTGTATGCAGTATGTCAACTCAATTCAAACATAATATTCATTCCTGACAACAGACAAGATTGATATGCCCACCAAAATGGCAATCTCTATTGCAACAATGGCTAGAAGGACTTATATTCTGACAAATATAATAGGGTGCCCATATGTGTGGTTTTGCTGACAACAAATAGAATTGAGTTGTCTTTATTTCATATAACAGGTTATGCTGTATCCAGAGCATAGAAAAAGAATGGATAAACCACAGTTTCGACCACACCCCTAACTTGGACTGACAGGACACTATATGGGTGAAGATTTATCTTGATGTGTTCTCTATTGGATGGTGTGGTTCTAGTGAATGTCCTCCTGGAAAGAAACAGTTCACAGAATCCAGTAGAATGATCAGTGGTGGAAAAAGTACCCAATTATCATACTTGAGTAAAAGTTTAGATACCTTAATAGAACCTTAGTCAAGTAAAAGTGAAAGTTACAGAGTAAAATACTACTTGAGTAAAAGTCTAAAAGTATTTGGTTCTAAATGTACTTAAGTTTCAAAACGAAATGTAATTGATAAAATATTCCTAAGTATCGAAAGTAAAAGTATTAATCATTTCAAATTCCTTATATTAAGCAAAGCAGACGGCACCATAGCCAGGGGCACACTCCAACACTCATACATAATTTACAACGTATGCATTTGTGTTTAGTGAGTCCGCCAGATCAGAGGCAGTAGGGATGACCACTTATTCTCTTGAAAAGTGTGTGAATTGGACCATTTTCCTGTCCCGCTAAGCATATAAAATGTAACAAGTATTTTTGGGTGTCAAGGAAAATTTAGGGAGCAAAAAGTACATTATTTTATTGAGAAATGTGGTGAAGTCAAAGTAAAAGTTGTCAAAAATATAAATAGTAAAGTAAAGTACAAATGCCCTCAAAAAACGACTTGAGTAATACTTTAAAGTATTTCTACTTAAGTACTTTACACCACTGGGAATGATCACTCTCAGGATGTAGAGAGTTAGGTCAGTCTGATTATCTGCCCCGGACCAATGTAGCCTAACAGCATTCATGATGTCAGTCAGTATCTGTGCAGCACAAACTTGCATTAGGTTAGGTTTTTGCATTTATCCATAAGATCTACAGTATTTTTTATTTACAGGTGCAATTACTTTATCAAATATTTCAACAATCAAGTTAGATATATTTAATAAAGGCATGAACAAGACAGTAATGAGGACAGAGGTAATTGTTTATTGAGGTAATACAAAGTAAGTGCACTAGGGGACACAATTGTGTCTATGGTGTGGGCATGTTGAGTAGATTGGCCTTATTGGTATTTCCTTAAACCGGTGCTAGTAAAACAGCAATTGCCTACAAGGCCTTGTGTCAATACCTTATTCTGTAATCATCATTACCCCTCTTTTAAGAACTGTGTAGACAGTTCAATAATTATAGTAAATTGCAGTGTAGATAGAGCTGCATAATACAAATAGATTGATGGAGTTAGGAATGAGCTGCAATTTTCCAGTAGGATTAAGTGTTCCAGTAGGATTAAGTTCTGAGGTTACCTTAAGTCTGTGTATGCTCTCAATAATTCCCAAAAGCCTCTTCTTTCCCACAAAGACCTTTCCTCAAGAGCCATGGGAGCACAAAGCATTAACCAAACCCTCTTGGGTTGTGTATTAAGGCACTCGAGTCAATGGGCAAAGCCCAGCCGCCACACCAGGCCAGATGGCACCCGTTTCAGAGGCACAACACTTATCTCCCAATTTCCACAGGGTTGCCATGGTGTTGGGAAGTGCAAAAGACTCTGGTCCTGTTGAATTCATGCAGTGGTCAGCATTAAGACTATATTCAAGCTGGACAGGCATCACAGGCCTCCGACTTCAGTTTCGACTCTGTCCCTAAAAATGGGCATAGTATGTGGAAAGGATAAATCACTTTGAAACCTGTGTGAAATCATTCCGTTTAGATCAATAATAAAAGGGTGTCCCTTTGCCACACATAATAATACTGTCGAAACCAGTTCCAAGCAAGGATGGTCAATCACAGCTTTATTATACAGCTGATCACACAGCTGATTACATCATGATACAATTTCATACTGTGCATTTAAACATGTTACAGTTTCCACCATGAACAATTGAATAGGAAGCATAAGTCTAGATAGGAAATTCTCTGTGTAAACTGTGCACTCTGCGTAGCCTAGCTAGTTCCTGTATCTAAGCAGGTGGTTGTGTGCTAAAGACAGCCAGTATGACCTAGATGTCCATAGATGTTCCCTATACTTCTTTGGAAGTTTTTTTATTTGTTCAGTTTCATCTTTGGTACTTTGTATTTCCAGGAACAACAAGAAATCAATATCATGTCTCACTCCATCCTTGCCTAATGATTACATACTGTCACACCCTGATCTGTTTCACCTGTCATTGTGCTTGTATCCACCACCCTCCAGATGTCACCCATCTTCCCCATTATCCCCTGTGCATGTATACCTGTGTTCTCTGTTTGTCTGTTGCCAGTTCATCTTGTCTCGTCAAGCCTACCAGCGTGTTTTTCATCCTCCTGTTTTCTTGAGCCCCTGTTTTATAGTTATCACAGTTTTGATCATTTTGCCTGCACTGACCCTGAGCCTGCCTGCATGCCATTCTCTACCTTTTGACACTTCCCTGGATTACTGACCTCTGCCTGCCCCCGACCCGGAGCCTGCCTGCCGCTCTGTACCTTACGGACTCTGCCCTGGACTACCGACCTCTGCCTGCCCTTGACCTGTCACTTGCCTGCCCCCTGTTTTATAAATAGACGTCTGTTATTTGAAGTGTCTGCATCTGGGTCTTATCCTGAGCCATGATAACTTACAATCACACTGCCTTATAGCCTTATGTTTATGTTTGGCTCCTCTACAAAAGCACCTGAGTATACTATAGCATTTTATGACCTGCTGGTCAGGGTTGGCTTACTGAACCGGCAAGCAAGGCACGTACTCCGGGATCCCCAACCACCAGGGGGCCCCCAGATAGCATATAAACACATCATAAACAATTGCAAACTGTGTAGAAGTGCAGGACTTCAGAGGGCTCTGCCCTTTTTTCTCCACTTCCTGCCTTAATTACATGCCCAAAGAAAACTGCCTGTAGTTCAGGCCCTTAAGCCAGGATATGCATATACAGTTGAAGTCTACAGTTGAAGTTTACATACACTTAGGTCGGAGTCATTAAATCCCGTTTTTCAACCACTCTTTTCCCGTTTTTCAACCACTTTTTCAACCACACAAATTTCTTGTTAACAAACTATAGTTTTGGCAAGTCGGTTAGGACATCTACTTTGTGCATGACACAAGTAATTATTCCAGCAATTGTTTACAGACAGAATATTTCACTTATAATTCACTGTATCACAATTCCAGCTGGTCAGAAGTTTACATACACTAAGTTGACTGTGCCTTTAAACAGCTTGGAAAATTCCAGAAAATTATGTCATGGCTTTAGAAGCTTCTGATACCTAATTGACAACATTTGAGTCAATTGGAAGTGTACCTGTAGATGTATTTCAAGGACTACCTTCAAACTCAGTGCCTCTTTGCTTGACATCATGGGAAAATCAAAATAAATCAGCCAAGACCTCAGAAAATAAATTGTAGACCTTCACAAGTCTGGTTCATCCTTGGGTGCAATTTCCGAACGCCTGAAGGTACCACGTTTATCTGTACAAACAATAGTGAGCAAGTATAAACACCATGGGACCAAGCAAGCCGTGATGCCACGCAGGAAGGAGACGCGTTCTGTTTTCTAGAGATGAACATACTTTGGTGCGAAAAGTGCAAATCAATCCCAGAACAACAGCAAAGGACCTTGTGAAGATGCTGGAGGAAACAGGTACAAACGTATCTATATCCACAGTAAAACTAGTCCTATCTCGAAGAAGAAGCCACTGCTCCAAAACCACCATAAAAAAGCCAGACTACGGTTTGCAACTGCACATGGAGACAAAGATTGTACTTTTTGGAGAAATGTCCTCTGGTCTGATGAAACTGTTTGGCCATAATGACCATTGTTATGTTTGGAAGAAAAATGGGGAGGCTTGCAAGACGAAGAACACCATCCCAACCGTGAAGCATGGGGTTGGCAGCATCATGTTGTGGGGGTGCTTTGCTGCAGGAGGGACTGGTGCACTTCACAAAATAGATGGCACGAGGGAAAATTATGTGGATATATTGAAGGAGCGTTTTTTTATTTTTTTATTTTACCTTTATTTAACTAGGCAAGTCAGTTATGAACAAATTCTTATTTTCAATGACGTCCTGGGAACACTGGGTTAACTGCCTTTTTCAGGAGCAGAACGACAGATTTTTACCTTGTCAGCTCAGGGATTCGATCTTGCAACCTTTCGGTTACTAGTCCAACGCTCAAGCAACATCTCAAGACATCAGTTAGGAAGTTAAAGCTTGGTCGTAAATGGTCTTCCAAATTGCCAATGACCCCAAGCATGCTTCCAAAGTTGTGGCAAAGGGGCTTAAGGACAACAAAGTCAAGGTATTGGAGTGGCCATCACAAATCCCTGACCTCAATCCTATAGAAAATGTGTGGACAGAACTGAAAAAGCGTGTGTGAGCAATGATGCCTACAAACCTGACTCAGTTACACCAGCTCTGTCAAGAGTAATGGGCCAAAATTCACCCAACTTATTGTGGGAAGCTTGTGGAAGGCTACTCGAAACGTTTGACCCAAGTTAAACAATATAAAGGCAATGCTACCAAATACTAATTGAGAGTATGTAAACCTCTGACCCACTGGGAATGTGATGAAAGAAATAAAAGCTGAAGTAAATCATTATTCTGACGTTTCACATTATTAAAATAAAGTGGTGATCCTAACTGACCTAAGATTTTTACTAGGATTAAATGTCAGGAATTGTGAAAAACTGAGATTAAATGTATTTGGCTAAAGTGTATGTAAACTTCCGACTTCAACTGTAATTGTAATTGTAATTGTACCATTGGAAAGAAAATCAGGAGATGGAGAATATAACACAATAGATATGGTAGGAGAAAATCCAAAGAAAAACCAACCGGAAATAATGTTTTGGGAGATATGGAAAATTAGCTCCCTGGATGCAATTCCTATGGCTTCCACAGGGTGTCAGCAGTCTATGTTCAAGGTTTCAGGCTTGTAACTTCAAAAACAAAGAAGAAGTAACAGTTTTAGGAGAGGGACACAGTCTTGGAAATTTGTGTTTGCGCGCGCCATGAAGACATTATGCACCTGTTAAAATCGGTTTCCTATTGAACATAGTTCTTTCCGAATGAAATATTATAGTTTGATTACATTTTAGGGTATCTGAGGCGTAAATAAATAAATATGTTGTCTTGTTGAAACAAAGTTTAAGGGTAGATTTTTGAATTCCTTTCTCTGCAAGTTGAATGAGTGGATTACTAAAATCGATGGCACCAGCTATACTGACTTTTTGGGATAAAAAGAAGGATTTTATCTAACAAAATGACCCTACATGTTATAGCTCGTATCCTTTTGATGACAAATCAGAGGAAGATTTTCAAAAAGTAAGTGAATATTTTATCTGTATGTGAATTTATTAAACCTGTCCTCAATCAATCGCATGGTATGTTTTCGCTGTAATAGCTACTGTAAATCAGACAGTGCAGTTAGATTAACAAGAATTTAAGCTTTCAGCCGATATAAGACACTTACAGTGGGGCAAAAAAGTATTTAGTCAGCCACCAATTGTGCAAGTTCTCCCACTTAAAAAGTTGAAAGTTTGTGTTGCCCAGCAACAGCCCCAAAACATCACTGCTCTAGGGGAGATCTGCATGGAGGAATGGGCCAAAATACCAGCAACAGTGTGTGAAAACCTTGTGAAGACTTACAGAAAAAGTTTGACCTCTGTCATTGCCAACAAAGGGTATATAACAAAGTATCGAGATAAACTTTTGTTATTGACCAAATACTTATTTTCCACCATAATTTGCAAATAAATTCATAAAAAAATCCTACAATGTGATTTTCTGGATTTTTTTTTCTCATTTTGTCTGTCATAGTTGAAGTGTACCTATGATGAAAATTATAGGCCTCTCTCATCTTTTTAAGTGGGAGAACTTGCACAATTGGTGGCTGACTAAATACTTTTTTGCCCCACTGTATATGTACATAAATGTTTAAAATCCATAATGTTTATGTTTATTTATTTTAATTGCACGGACTCCAGTTTCACCGGACACCGATCCTTAAGAAGGTAAAACTACACCATTTACTTTCATTCTCATAGCAAAATGTGTAGAATAGCAGGAAATTACATTCAAAACTATATATATTTTTTTTTATCTCAGCCTCATGACAAAATGTGTAGAATAGCATTATAAAACTGCACATTTTTCTCTCTGCCCCATGGCAAAATGTATTGAAATGCAGGAAGTTCGCTGTTTTCCTAAAAAAGTTAGCTGTTTTCCCCTGGAGGTATGTGTCCCGGGGCCCCAAATGCGGTAGTCCGGCCATGCTGCTGGTATGGTATATATTATCAATGTCAGTGCAGAGAGACATGATGAACACTGACACTCTCACTCAGTGTTACTCTCTGAGCTCAGTCAGAACAGACCAGAATAGACTTTGTCAAAAGTTATGCATTGGCATCTTATAAAAGACAAACTTCATTCTGTGGAAGAATGACCTAATGACGATACTGACTGGGAACTCAGTTACTATAAGATTATAATATTTCACAATCGTTTTCCGGAAATTGTGAGTAGTTTGTAGAACACAACCCACTGCCGGCTCTCTCAAAGCTCAAATCTGTCAGGTCCGAGGCCTAGCCAAGTCAATCGCATAGATAAGGTCACTTCACCATGGCCGTTACTTGGCCTTACTTGGAGAGACTAATCTGTACTGAATGATCAATATCAGTTCTGACCGTACAACGCAATATGCAGTTGGCAAAAATGGCCTGTTAGGTTATGAATTGTGTACTTTGGGGATAGATTGTACTAAGCGTAACTACAGGTCTAATGGACCTCAGTTTAGCTCCCATTAGAAGATTTCAGTAATATACAAATGGGTCGTGGTCTGGAGATTGCCAACTCTGATATCATATACACTTAGTATGACATTCAAAACATCAAAAGATGAAATGGCCAATTGTTAGTGCTGATTCTGCACTCTATACTCTAAACGCTTGCCCACAGCTCACATGGATTATTAAAAAGCAATTATGACTGGATAGCATATCTTGGAAGTATCCTAGGATGGTGGAAACAGCATCAAACAGGCAGATATCAACTTTATGCACTGCTGGTCTTGAACTGGCTTCAACAGTGGGAACAAAAGGTTGTAGTTTGGGTCTTGCTCCCATTTAACTCAATACATTTTAGTTCAGATTTGCCAGCAACAGGTTTGCATACTGCAGCAGGCTGCCAATATAAACCCAACGTTTATATTACACTTGACTTTAAGGATGGTTTCTATCTCAAGATTGTTTTCAAAGATGTTTTTAAAATGTGATGGAGAAGTGGATAATGTTAGGAACACCTTCTCTTGTCTCTCTATTTAAAACCATTTAAAATTAAGATTACAATCCGGAGAGTCTTTTAAAACATATTTTTAAATTCACTTAAGGCATAGTTAACATTTAACCATTTAAACCATCCTATTCTCGGGGACTCAATGTGATTGTCTGTCATTACAGGCCATTTTATCATTTGGCAGAGTGTGGCTTCCAGCATTACACCTCTCCTAACCTAATCAGTTATCTGAATGGAAAGTGTCAGGGTCATATCCCTTCTGAAAAATAATTACTGAATTGTTACACAAAATGTATTCATGCAGTCAGTTTTCAACCAAAAGATGGCATTCATAAAAACTGAACTTGACATGATAATGTGCTGATCCTCCCGCAAACTTCAGACCATGTACGCACTGTTTCTAGTGGTTGAAGTATTGCATTGCAAGAAAGCTAAAGCCTTGTGGAAATGGGGAATGTCATGTATAATGACACTCCTATTCATAACAATAAAACAAACAGGTAGCTAAATGTATAATGACACTCCTATTCATAACAATAAAACAAACAGGTAGCTAAATATGCAATTATTTGCCGTTAGTGAGAACAGCTACAGTCTATTTTATCTTTGCATTGAAAATAATTAGAAATGGGCATGTATTTCTTTTGTGTTTTTTTTTATTTTCCCCCCAATTGTTTTTTAGTAGCTGTCTTATCGCTACAACTCCCGTACGGGCTCGGGAGAGACAAAGGTTGAAAGTCATGCGTCCTCCGATACACAACCCAACCAAGCCGCACTGCTTCTTAACACAGTGCCATCCAACCCAGAAGCACCAATGTGTCAGAGGACACACCGTGCACCTGGCAACCTTGGTTAGCGCGCACTGCGCCCGGCCCGCCACAGGAGTCACTGGTGCGCGATGAGACAAGGATTTCCCTACCGGCCAAACCCTCCCTAACCCAGACAACACTAGGCCAATTGTGCGTTGCCCCACGGACCTCCCGGTTGCGGCCGGTTACAACAGAGTCTGGGCCCGAACCCAGAGTCTCTGGTGGCACAGCTGGCACTGCAGTACAGCGCCCTTAACCACTGCGCCACCCGGGAGGCCTTGAAATGGGCATGTATTTCCCATAATTTATTTCCATGATCATTGCAGAATAAATTCCTCACCTTTTCTGACTGTGGTGGTTTCATTCCCGCGAAATAGCCTATAGACCTACAACAAGTTAGGATAGGCTACCATTAGTCCCATCTTTCATAATTATAATTGTACCCACTTCACAGTAGCCTCGTAAATAGCAACACTACATGACCAAATGTATGTGGATACCTGCTTGTCGAACATCTCATTTCCAAATGATGGGCATTAAAATGGAGTTGGTTCTCCTTTGCTGCTATAACAGCCTCCACTCTTCTGGGAAGGCTTTCCACTAGATGTTGAAACATTGCTGCAGAGACTTGCTTCCATTCAGCCACAAGAAAATTAGTGAGGTCGAGAACTGATGTTGGGCGATTAGGCCTGGCTCACTGTCGGTGTTCCAATTCCTCCCAAAGGTGTTCGATGGGGTTGAGGACAGGGCTCTGCAGATCAGTCATGTTCTTCAACACCGATCTCGACAAACCATTTCTGTATGGACGTCGCTTTGTGCACGGGGGCATTGTCATGCTGAAACAGCAAAGGGCCTTCCCCCAAACTTTTGCCCCAAAGTTGGAAGCACAAAATTGTCTAGAATGTCATTGTATGCTGTAGCATTAAAATTTCCCTTCACTGGAACAAAGAGGCCTAGCCCGAACCAACAGTCCCAGACCATTTACTCTTCCAGAAAACTTTTGGCACCTATGCATTCGGGCAGGTAGCATTCTCCTGGCATCCGCAAACCCAGATTCGTCCATCAGACTGCCAGATGGTAAAGCGTAATTCATCACTCCAGATAATGTGTTTCCACTGCTCCAGAGTCCAATGGTGGTGCAGCCAACACTTGGCATTGCGCATAGTGATCTTAGGCTTGTGTGCGGCTGCTCAGCCATGGAAACCCATTTAATGAAGCTCCCGACGAACAGTTCTTGTGCTGACTTTGTTTCCAGAGGTAGTTTGGAACTCGGTAGGGAGTGTTGCAACTGAGGACAGACGCACTACAAGCTTCAGCACTCTGCGGTCCCATTCTGTGAGTTTGTGTGGCCTACCACTGAGCCATTGTTGCTGTTCCTAGACTTTCCACTTCACAATAACAGCACTTCAAGTTGACTGGGGCAGCTCAAGCAGAGCAGAAATCTGACGAACTGACCTGTTGGAAAGTTGGCACCCTGACGGTGCCACGTTGAAAGTCACTGAGCTCTTCAGTAAGGCCATTCTACTGTCATTGTTTGTCTATGGAGATTGCATGGCTGTGTGCTCGATTTTATACACATGTCAGCAACGGGTGTGGCTGAAATAGTGTAGTTTAGTTTAACGGTAGAACTGAAGGTTCACCTTTTCAATTGACGTTTGTAGACTACTTCTGAATACTGTAATGAGAAATGAGGAAAGTAAAAAGATCAGGAGCAATTCAGTAGTGACAAAACACTACACTCACAAATGGCAGTAGTTATTCACTAGGGATTGAGTAGGCATACAGCAGTAATGTGTAGGCATTATGTGGTAATTAAAAAATTAACATGTAGGAATTGTGTAGGTTTTAAGTAGTTGATACCGAAAAGCTCAGTAGTTACACATTAGTCATTAAGGGAGAATTATGTAGTGATTTGAATGGGAAATATGTAGTGCTCGCCAGTAATGAAATGTCCCAATTTACCACTCATTACTACTTAAATTACTACATGCAGTGCATTCGGAAAATATTCAGACCCCTTGACCTTTTCCACATTTTGTTACGTTACAGAATTATTCTAAAATGGATTAAATAGTTTTTTCCCTATATTAATTTACACACAATACTCCATAATGACTAGGTTTCTAGATATTTTAGCAAATGTATTACAAATAAAAAGTATTCAGACCCTTTACTCAGGACTTTGTTGAAGCACCTTTGGCAGCGATGTCACGCCCTGACCTAAGATATCTATGTTTTTCTATATATTTTGGTTAGGTCAGGCTGTGACTAGGGTGGGTACTCTCGTTTTTGTATTTCTAGGGTTTTGTATGTCTAGGGGTTTTTGTATGTCTATGTTGACCTGATATGGTTCCCAATCAGAGACAGCTGTTTATCGTTGTCTCTAATTGGGGATCATATTTAGGTAGCCATTTCCTCATTTGTGTTGTGGGATCTTGACTATGTTTAGTTGCCTGTCTGCACTAAGTTGTATAGCTTCACGTTTCGTTTGTTGGTTTTGTTGTTTTTGTTAAGTGTTTAATTCATGAAATGAGAATGTATGCATCCCACGCTGCGCCTTGATCTCACTCTTACGACGAACGTGACAGAAGATTCCACCACAAATGGACCAAGCAGCGTGGCCAGGAGGATTGGACTTGGGAGGAGATCCTGGATGGAAAAGGGCCGGGGAGTATTGCCGTCCGAAGGAGGAGATAGAGGCAGCGAGAGAGGAACGGCGTCAATACGAGGAGTTAAGTCCGAGAGGTAGGCCACAGAAACCCCAATAATTTTTTTGGGGGGGTACATGGAGCAGTCGGCAGAGCTGAGGAGTAAACCAGAGCCAGTCTGGGAGAAGAAGGAGAATTCGGAGGAGAGAGAAATGGGGGAGTTGTTGAGTTGGTGGAGGATGCACGGATTTGTTGTCAGTTTGGTGCCACCTGAGTCAGCTCCCCGTACTCATCCTGAAACGTGTGTTAAAGTTCCGGAACAATTGATGCCGGCTATACACACCAGGTCTCCAGTGTACCTTCACAACCCAGTGCGTCCTGTGCCAACTCCTCGCACTCTCCCTCAAGTGAGCTTTCCCAGTCAGGTGTGTCCTGTTCCTGCTCCTCACACTCTCCCTCAAGTGCATGTCCACAGTCCAGTACATCCTGTGCCTCTTCCCCGCACTCGCCCTGAGGTGCATGTCACCAGCCCAGTACCACCAGTACCAGTCCCACGCATCAGGCCTCCAGTGCGCCTCCACAATCCAGTACGTCCTGTGCCTCTTCCTCGCACTCACCCTGAGATCAACAGTCCAGAGCTTCCGGCGACAGTTCCCAGTCCAGAGCTTCCAGCGACGTTTCACAGTCCGGAACCTCCTGAGATGGTCTAGATCAAATCAAATCAAATGTATTTATATAGCCCTTCGTACATCAGCTGATATCTCAAAGTGCTGTACAGAAACACAGCCTAAAACCCCAAACAGCAAGCAATGCAGGTGTAGAAGCACGGTGGCTAGGAAAAACTCCCTAGAAAGGCCAAAACCTAGGAGGCTCTGGACTGCAGCTCGTCACTAGAGGCCCCGTACTGGGGACCGTCACTGTTTTTCCTAGTCCGGAACCTCCTGAGACGGTCCCCAGTCCGGAACCTCCAGCGACGGTCCCCAGTTCGGGGTCTCCAGCGACGGTCCCCAGTCCGGGGTCTCCAGCGACGGTCCCCAGTCCGGGGTCTCCAGCGACGGTCCCCAGTCCGGGGTATCCAGCGACGGTCCCCAGTCCGGGGTCTCCAGCGACGGTCCCCAGTCCGGGGTCTCCAGCGACGGTCCCCAGTCCGGGGTCTCCAGCGACGGTCCCCAGTCCGGGGCCTCTAGTAACGAGCTGCAGTCCAGAGCCTCTGGCGATGATCCACGGTCCGGTTCCACAAAAGCGGAGGGATCAGCGTCCAGGACCGGAGCTGCCACCGAGGGTAGATGCCCACCCGGACCCTCCCCTATAAGTTCAGGTTTGCGGCCGGGAGTCCGCACCTTGGGGGGAGGGGAGGTACTGTCACGCCCTGACCTTAGATATCTCTGTTTTTCTATATATATTGGTTAGGTCAGGGTGTGACTAGGGTGGGTACTCTAGTTATTGTATGTCTATGGTTTTTGTATGTCTAGGGTTTTTTGTATGTCTATGTTGGCCTGATATGGTTCCCAATCAGAGACAGCTGTTTATCGTTGTCTCTGATTGGGGATCATATTTAGGTAGCCATTTTCCTCATTTATGTTGTGGGATCTTGACTATGTTTAGTTGCCTGTCACGTTTTGTTTGTTGGTTTTATTGTTTTTGTTAAGTGTTTCATTCAATAAATGAGAATGTACGCATACCACGCTGCGCCTTGGTCTCACTCTTACGACGAACGTGACACTCGAGTCTTCTTGGGTATGACGCTACAAGCTTGGAACACCTGTATTTGGGGAGTTTCTCCCATTCTCCTCTGCAGATTCTCTCAAGCTGTGTCAGGTTAGATGGGGAGCGTCACAGCAAAGTTACTTTCAGGTCTTTCCAGAGATGTTCGATCGGGTTCAAGTCCAGGCCTTGGCTGGGCCACTCAAGGACATTCTGAGACTTGTCCCAAAGAAACTCCTACATTGTCTTGGCTGTGTGCTTAGGGTTGTTGTCATGTTGGAAGGTGAGCACTCTGGAGCAGGTTTTTATCAAGGATCTCTCTGTACTTTGCTCTGTTCATCTTTCCATCGATCCTGACTTGTCTCCCAGTCCTTGCCGCTAAAAAACATCCCCACAGCATGATGCTGCCACCACCATACTTCCCCGTAGTGATGGAGCCTGGTTTGACGCTTGGCATTCAGGCCAAAGAGTTCAAATCTTGGTTTCATCAGACCAGAGAACCTTGTTTCTCATGGCCTTGAAAACTCCAAGCGGGCTGTCATGTGACTTTTACTGAGGAGTGGCTTCCGTCTGGCCACTCTACCATAAAGGCCTTATTGGTGGAGTGCTGCAGAGATGGTTGTACTTCTGGAAGTTTCTCCCATCTCCACAGAGGAACTCTGGAATTCTTTCAGAGTGACCATCAGGTTCTTGGTCACTTAACTGACCAAGGCCCTTCTCCCTTGATTGCTGGCCGGGCGGCCAGCTCTAGGAAGAGTCTTAGTAGTTCCAAACGTTTTTCAATTATGAACGATGGAGGCCACTGTGTTCTTGGGGACCTTCAATGCTGTAGAAATGTTTTGGTACCCTTCCCCAGATCTGTGTCTCGACACAATCCTGTTTCGGAGCTCTACTGACAATTCCTTCGACCTTGTTACGGGTGTGTACTGGAGGCGAAGTCAGGTGCAGGAGAGCAGAGTGTAGTTAACAGGTGCACTTTTCATTCTGGTCCAAGTGAAAGCACATAAGTACATAAACGTGCTCAAAACACGGAACATTAACAAAAGTCTGGCGTGTGACAATACCCACATAACAATTTCACACAAAGACATAGAGGGGAACAGAGGACTAAATACATGCAGTGTGATTAGGGAATGAAAACCATGTGTGAATGGAACAAGACAAAACAAATGGAAATCTGAAAAATGGAGCGGCGATGGCTAGAAAGCCGGTGACGTCGATCACCGAACGCCGCCCGAACAAGGAGAGGAGCCAACTTCGGCGGAAGTCGTGACAGACATTATGGCTTGGTTTTTGCTCTGACATGCACTGTCAACTGTTAGACTTTATATAGACAGGTGTGTGCCTTTCCAAATCATGTCCATTCAATTGAATTTACCACAGGTCGACTCAAGGATGATCAATGGAAACAGGATGCACCTGAACTCAATTTCGAGTTTCATAGCAAAGGGTCTGAATACTTATGTAAATAAGGTATTTCTGTTTTTAATTTTTAATAAATTAGCAAACATTTCCATAAACCTGTTTTCGCTTTGTCGTTATGGGGTATTGGTGTGTACATTGATGAAGAAAAACATTAATTTAATCAATTTTAGAATAATGCTGTAACATAACCAAATGTTGAAAAAGTCAAGGGGTCTGAATACTTTCCGAACGCACTGTACAGTGCCTTGCGAAAATATTCGGCCCCCTTGAACTTTGCGACCTTTTGCCACATTTCAGGCTTCAAACATAAAGATATAAAACTGTATTTTTTTGTGAAGAATCAACAACAAGTGGGACACAATCATGAAGTGGAACGACATTTATTGGATATTTCAAACTTTTTTAACAAATCAAAAACTGAAAAATTGGGCGTGCAAAATTATTCAGCCCCCTTAAGTTAATACTTTGTAGCGCCACCTTTTGCTGCGATTACAGCTGTAAGTCGCTTGGGGTATGTCTCTATCAGTTTTGCACATCGAGAGACTGAATTTTTTTCCCATTCCTCCTTGCAAAACAGCTCGAGCTCAGTGAGGTTGGATGGAGAGCATTTGTGAACAGCAGTTTTCAGTTCTTTCCACAGATTCTCGATTGGATTCAGGTCTGGACTTTGACTTGGCCATTCTAACACCTGGATATGTTTATTTTTGAACCATTCCATTGTAGATTTTGCTTTATGTTTTGGATCATTGTCTTGTTGGAAGACAAATCTCCGTCCCAGTCTCAGGTCTTTTGCAGACTCCATCAGGTTTTCTTCCAGAATGGTCCTGTATTTGGCTCCATCCATCTTCCCATCAATTTTAACCATCTTCCCTGTCCCTGCTGAAGAAAAGCAGGCCCAAACCATGATGCTGCCACCACCATGTTTGACAGTGGGGATGGTGTGTTCAGCTGTGTTGCTTTTACGCCAAACATAACGTTTTGCATTGTTGTCAAAAAGTTCAATTTTGGTTTCATCTGACCAGAGCACCTTCTTCCACATGTTTGGTGTGTCTCCCAGGTGGCTTGTGGCAAACTTTAAACAACACTTTTTATGGATATCTTTAAGAAATGGCTTTCTTCTTGCCACTCTTCCATAAAGGCCAGATTTGTGCAATATACGACTGATTGTTGTCCTATGGACAGAGTCTCCCACCTCAGCTCTAGATCTCTGCAGTTCATCCAGAGTGATCATGGGCCTCTTGGCTGCATCTCTGATCAGTCTTCTCCTTGTATGAGCTGAAAGTTTAGAGGGACGGCCAGGTCTTGGTAGATTTGCAGTGGTCTGATACTCCTTCCATTTCAATATTATCGCTTGCACAGTGCTCCTTGGGATGTTTAAAGCTTGGGAAATCTTTTTGTATCCAAATCCGGCTTTAAACTTCTTCACAACAGTATCTCGGACTTGCCTGGTGTGTTCCTTGTTCTTCATGATGCTCTCTGCGCTTTTAACGGACCTCTGAGACTATCACAGTGCAGGTGCATTTATACAGAGACTTGATTGCACACAGGTGGATTGTATTTATCATCATTAGTCATTTAGGTCAACATTGGATCATTCAGAGATCCTCACTGAACTTCTGGAGAGAGTTTGCTGCACTGAAAGTAAAGGGGCTGAATAATTTTGCACGCCCAATTTTTCAGTTTTTGATTTGTTAAAAAAGTTTGAAATATTCAATAAATGTCGTTCCACTTCATGATTGTGTCCCACTTGTTGTTGATTCTTCACAAAAAAATACAGTTTTATATCTTTATGTTTGAAGCCTGAAATGTGGCAAAAGGTCGCAAAGTTCAAGGGGGCCGAATACTTTCGCAAGGCACTGTAAATAGAAATCAAGTAGTAAATCAGTACAAAAATGTATACACTCATACTGTAAGTTGCTTTGGATAAGAGTGTCTGCTAAATGACAAAAATCTAAATGAAATCTATAGAATAGGTCCAATTGTGTTGCAGAGCCAGGGAAACAAGTATTTGTTAACTGGCCACAGACAGGGCAAGTAGACTTTAACATTGGAAGCCAAAACAGATTGTCTCCGATGCTCTAGCATAGCGTGCACGAACAGTGTCCTAGAACCCAGTCAGACTCCAATGACCATGAGAACCCCTGCTCCAGGTCAGCAGAATTGATAGCAAGTTCTAACCATTTAGCCGAGAGGGAGAACAAAATCTCAGATGTTTTTTGTTTTAAGGTTGTTGTTTTCTGTTATCGGCCATGAAAAGTATTTTGATTCATGTGAAGAATGAAAGTGGTGAAAGTTGAACAAGTGAGACAGGGTCAGTTAAACTCCATTTTACAATAAAGTCTACCTTTACTGACAAGCTCTCCTTATAGGATGTCATCTCTTTAAGATAACCTGGCACAACTTTTCACAGAGTGGTATTGATTGTTGTTGCAATGCTGTGACAGAAATGAATTGACTCCGTTCATAAAGGAAGTATTGACCGAGTTTATAGATGCTAGGAATCTCTTCAAACGTACTTGCATTAATGGAGAAGTCTTGTTGCTGTGAGTGATGGCTAGAGCCAAGAACTGCCAGGAAAAAAACACAGCATTGCATAAAATCCTCTCGTCTCTCTCCAGCCTGTCCATGGGAATGTCCAGCTTTATTTGAACTTTTTCACTCTTTCCTCAGGGGACTTCCCTTTGGCTGGCATGTATATTGTTTTTGATACCATCAGCATTGGACAGGACAATGAGTGCAGTGTGCCAGTTACTATCTCTCTGCATTTGGGTGATTATGTAGTGTTTTCATCTCGTCCTCTGCTCCACTTTCTCCAGCTCTCATCTCATGTCCACTAAGACAGATTCAGATGAACTCTGCTTTACATTGCACCAAACCTTCTCTTTTTTTAAAGTATTGCTCAAATGTGCATTATTACTCGACCAAAACGCAATAGAGCCTTTTTCAATCAAAACTCTTGAAAATCAACACTACCTGGTGAATACATTAATAATGAATTAATAATGAATTCATCATTAAATCAATAAAACAATTACTGTACCATGTGGGTAAACAAAAATGAAATCAGCAGTACAGTACATAGATCTATATTTATTTGCATCTGTTTAATGTCCTAGTCCACTTCATGAAATGATTCATCTCCATGACTAAAGTATATGAAAAAGTGAATAAAGATTAGAGTGATGCATATAGACGGACAGTATAGTGTATTTGATTTAGTTCCCATGGTATAGTTAGTGATGTGTCCCAGATGTTGAACATCTGCAGATATGTGTTTCCTGCCCTGAGTAAAAGAGCCTGTCGATCCCATTATCGCGTGCTTAGCAGGATCCTGTTGCTTCCCTGTTATGTACCCTAGTACACCTCTCCTCTCCCCCTCTCCTAGAGCCCAGAGCTCTGTAATCTGATCCTTCTATTGGAGATAATGGACCCCACTATGCAGATCCTGGAGTGGAGTAGAGTGTCACCAAGCACGCTGCCTAATGGTTACGAGACATCATCTACCCCCCATCATCCTCTGTCACTGTGGACAGAGGGAGCACTAAGCCCACAACACAAACAGCAGTGTGCAGATCCTCCAGTTAAGGAGGCATTTCCTCCTGTGCCTTCTCCCACATTGATAAGAGGCATCCCAGAAGGCACCTAGGGGATGCAAAATGGGTGAGTGCCCGAGAATGTGTCACGTGAGTGTGCAAATGCACTTCCCAGAAGTAATTTGTTACGGCTTATCTATTAGAATGTGGCATGCAGAAGAGAGGTGAGGAGCGGGACAGGGGGTCCCTTCCTCCTCAGCCGTTACAGAGTCATAAACCCATTGGGTTATCTCTGGGGTGGAAGTGGACATAGTCACAACAGAGAGGGCCCAGAGCCTAAGTCTCACTTTGGGAATACAGTACTGTACACTGTATATGAATGCCGCTGCCACTGTGTTGAAGCCATTGGATGCAGTTAATCATATTGGGCATTGTTGTTTATTGATGTGTTTGACAGGTCGTCATTGCAAATAATAGACGTACATGTATATGGAGAAGGAGGAAGAGGGATGGACAAACTACTCTTTTTCTTACTGTACTACCAAAGGAGAAGATGTGGGACAACTTCACTTCCTCATCCCGCCGTCCCTCCACATAAAGAGGGAACCCCTTAGTTGGTGTCCCTGGAGTTGAATTTCAAATAATGACCCATTTAGTCCTCTCCAGGGCCACCCCACATGTATGTCAGTGTGTTATGACCATGCTGTCACTGTTTCCCATTAATCACCAATTCATTCTCTATGATTAATCTCTCCATCTGGAGCTGTCCTGACGGTACAGGTACCAGTAGACTAGGGTTCCTTTACAGCCAGGTGTAGAGGAGTGAGGCACCAGTAGACTAGGGTTCCTTTACAGCCAGGTGTAGAGGAGTGAGGCACCAGTAGACTAGGGTTCCTTTACAGCCAGGTGTAGAGGAGTGAGGCACCAGTAGACTAGGGTTCCTTTACAGCCAGGTGTAGAGGAGTGAGGCACCAGGAAACTAGGGTTCCAGGTGTAGAGGAGTGAGGCACCAGTAGACTAGGGTTCCAGGTGTAGAGGAGTGAGGCACCAGTAGACGAGGGTTCCTTTACAGCCAGGTGTAGAGGAGTGAGGCACCAGTAGACTAGGGTTCCAGGTGTAGAGGAGTGAGGCACCAGTAGACTAGGGTTCCTTTACAGCCAGGTGTAGATGAGTGAGGCACCAGTAGACTAGGGATCCTTTACAGCCAGGTGCAGAGGAGTGAGGCACCAGTAGACTAGGGTTCCATGTGTAGAGGAGTGAGGCACCAGTAGACTAGGGTTCCTTTACAGCCAGGTGTAGAGGAGTGAGGCACCAGTAAACTAGGGTTCCAGGTGTAGAGGAGTGAGGCACCAGTAGACTAGGGTTCCAGGTGTAGAGGAGTGAGGCACCAGTAGACGAGGGTTCCTTTACAGCCAGGTGTAGAGGAGTGAGGCACCAGTAGACTAGGGTTCCAGGTGTAGAGGAGTGAGGCACCAGTAGACTAGGGTTCCTTTACAGCCAGGTGTAGAGGAGTGAGGCACCAGTAGACTAGGGTTCCTTTACAGCCAGGTGCAGAGGAGTGAGGCACCAGTAGACTAGGGTTCCAGGTGTAGAGGAGTGAGGCACCAGTAGACTAGGGTTCCAGGTGTAGAGGAGTGAGGCACCAGTAGACCAGGATTCCAGGTGTAGAGGAGTGAGGCACCAGTAGACCAGGATTCCAGGTGTAGAGGAGTGAGGCACCAGTAGACCAGGATTCCAGGTGTAGAGGAGTGAGGGACCAGTAGACCAGGGTTCCAGGTGTAGAGGAGTGAGGCACCAGTAGATCAGGATTCCAGGTGTAGAGGAGTGAGGCACCAGTAGATCAGGATTCCAGGTGTAGAGGAGTGAGGCACCAGTAGACCAGGATTCCAGGTGTAGAGGAGTGAGGTACCAGTAGATCAGGATTCCAGGTGTAGAGGAGTGAGGCACCAGTAGACCAGGGTTCCAGGTGTAGATAAGTGAGGCACCAGTAGACCAGGATTCCAGGTGTAGAGGAGTGAGGCACCAGTAGACCAGGGTTCCAGGTGTAGAGGAGTGAGGCACCAGTAGACTAGGGTTCCAGGTGTAGAGGAGTGAGGCACCAGTAGACTAGGATTCCAGGTGTAGAGGAGTGAGGCACCAGTAGACTAGGATTCCAGGTGTAGAGGAGTGAGGCACCAGTAGACCAGGGTTCCAGGTGTAGAGGAGTGAGGCACCAGTAGGACAGGATTCCAGGTGTAGAGGAGTGAGGCACCAGTAGGACAGGATTCCAGGTGTTGACATTATCCATCACACACATGTGCAAGATAAGATCCCCGGTAAGAATGGCACGAATAGTAAACATTATCCTGCTACCCTGCATACATTTAAAGCTTTTTTACAGTACTAATACATTGAAACTACATATATACTGTACAGTAGTAGATTCTCTCAGAGCTGTGCTGTGCCACCATTTGTGCTGAGGCCACATGCTGGAGAGTGGAGCTAGCCCAGAGGAAGTCTCTCTATGACCCATCTGTAAAGGTGATTAAGGCCCCGTTAACATGGTCCTCAAGGACGCTGCAGCCTGGCTCTGACCATCTCCAGCTGCTGCATGCTCCTGGTGTGGAGGCTACTACACTACACTGAACTACACTGAACTACTTTACCCAGCAATCACTTGTGGGGAGATGGAGATTGTTACCATGGGAAGCTTTGGTAAAGATGTACACTGTCTATTAGTATCTGACATGGTCAGTGCGTGTTTTGATGTAGGCACAGCTAACTCTGATTTTGGGAGGTGGTCATTAGTCCTTAGGTGTAGGTTTCAGATGACTTAAATTCACTCTTTGCCAGCAAGGAGCAGGGTCAACTAATCGTGATATATTGTTTTTTTCTGATATTCCAGTAAATTAAATGGTTATCCTTGCTTTTGCGTCTTGTTCTTCCTTGGTTGGTTTGATTGCTAATTACCTTGCTTCAGTGTGATGACGTTTGTACTCAAAGTTCACCTGTTCCCTATCAGCTCCACAACCCTGTTCCTAAGCACAGCTACGTGACTTTCGCATCTCACTGAAAAATCTCACCGCAACTTGTTTGTAAGTGTTTGATATGATCCAGTGTAATCTAGGCCTCTTTGCTGCTAAAAGGACCATAATCCATACGGGCCAGGGGCTTTGAGTAAGTGGACGTGGTAAAGTGTCTGTCAGGCCCCTATTTAATCACAGCTCTGCTATGTAACTGATTGTGCCATTTAGACTTGGCACTTTACGTTGACATGAAAGCCATTTGAGCACTTCCTGCAGGCTGGCCTAACAGGGCTCTTGCTTTCAAACCCTCATCTTATCGGCACCAGTATGAGTGCAGATCGGAGGAGGAGGAGGGGGGGGGGGGCACCGTAACACCACCAGCCTCTCCTTAATCCTGACCATTCAACTCTGCCTAAACACAGAGCAACTCAGTGTCAGCACAGCCTTATTAACACACTGCAAGGCTTTAGATGGGAATCCTCAGTAACCCTCAACCATGACTTGGAGTTTATCCCCCTCCACCCCATTCCGTTTGGAGCTGGTGCTCTGAGAAGAGGAGCCAGTGGAGTGGAGAAAGTTGGCCAACATTACTTGGAGTATTGAGTGTATTTGGTTTAATTCCCACTATCAATATTGTGGTTATTTCACATCAACAGTGGATTAAGTTATGCCATTTTGTATAACCGATGCATTTATGAATTTTCATTTGTCAAATAATCTGCTCAAGAATGTTTGTCAATATGAAATTATTTGACATTTGTGTTAAAAAGAGCTCTTCTTTTAGTCCTGTCCTGATTGTCTGGAATTGAAATGAATATGATTCTCCTGGCGTTTTAAACAGTGCAGTTATGTCCATGTATTTCATTGGGAGTCAACCATAAAGCACCTGTTCCAGATTGCAGTACATTCTCGTTGTTCCAAAGTTTGGTTGTGTTGCAGATGTGGGCCAGATGTTACATCTGTTTCCTGATTCGTCAGTTAGACCTCTGGCCATATAAACTAACTGAGATACCCTAGAATACCCTCTGACCTCTTCTATTGTGCCTTGTATGAGAACTCACGGTTCCCTATAACATTGAGTTGTGGTAATGATAGGTACGAATCAATCATTGAAAAATGGATACTCCCTTTTTTATATATTCTCAGGACATGTACAGTACACAACATGAACCATACTTATTGTTTAAACAATCCCATGTTATCTGTAAGCAGTACTTTCATGAGGGTAACCCCTTATCCTGATTCAACATGGCAATTTGGAGATTAAGCAGCTATGATTATAGGATTTATAGAGCATCTCATCCCTATGTTTTCCCTCCATCACTTCGGTCTCTCTGTCTGTCTGAGAGTCTGTACTCCACAGGGAGATGCTGTTCCTCCTCCAGCTCTGTTTACAAACCCTGGTCCAACACCCTGTGACCGCTGCACATATGACGGCTCCACAGCAGCCCCTCTCTCTGTCTGTTTACGCTGTGAGCCAGGCCATGCACGTCACTGCTGAGTCACACAGAGGCTGTAGCCTAGGGGATGAACTCTAGGGGCGCAGGGGGCACGACCCATGGGGGGCTGCAGGTGCAGGAATGGGCCACAGACTTTAGAAGTGGGTGGTAGGGGGTGGTACAGGCCCTGGGGATGGGCAGTCAGGGGGGTTGGTACAGCAGTGGCCAAGCCACTGGCCCTCTGATCTCCATACATCCTCACTACCCCAGAGGTCAAAGTTCACGTGCTAGATCAATACTGGAAACTGAATAATGAAGTCAGGGATGCATTTTTGGAAACCCTGTCTACCTAGAACCAGACAGAATTTATTCATCTTAAGTGGGAATCTGCAAAACATGACGTTTAATATAACAGCCTTGTTTGCGTTTTCCATGAGAAAGTAGGAAGCTTTTGGCCCGGCTCCATGCGCTCACAGCTACCTTAAAGTCCATGCCTCCCACAGAAAGGCTCCTCCGTCATGTGCCGGGGTCTGGGGACAACCATCCTTCCCATGGTGCTCATGTTCCTCCCATGTCCCTCCTGGGGCCTGGAGGGACGAAGGGGGACAGAGGGGGATGGAGGGGGGATGTAAGAGGAGGATAGAGTAGGTCCGGCTGTGAGGAGAGAGAGGGAGAGAGAGACACACACACATCTGTTTCTCATCTCGATGGGAAAATTCCCCTGATCCTGGAGATTTGGCTGGAGTCCCTCAGATATAGCAGCCTGGCTCCTCGGAGGCTCCGACATCGTAAGCGAGCTCCCTCTGGCCTTGTTGGCCCAGTTCCACTGTGACCCCCTCCGCCAGGATGAACGGAACCCTAGCCAGAACTGTAGTGACACACTCCCTGGGATAGATACTGTATGGGCGAGACAATGACACAAAGGAATAATGTGTAGAGGTCTTGGCTGATTGTGAGCTCTTATTGTGAGTTGGATATTGGTGACAGCAGGCACCATGGCAACATGATGCATACTCTTTATTGCTTTGTCTGCTGCCTGAATTTAACATTGCCAGACATACTTAAGCCTTATTATGCTATTCACACCCTAACTCCAACTCCTAAACCAGTTTTGTGGCTTGATTTAGAGATTTCACATCATGGTCTTCTATCATGTCTTTGCACTGTGAATTGTGCAGTTATTTGCATTCTCTTCCTCTACGCATCCCTGGATACAATCCAGGTCAGTGAATTGATTAATAAATGGGCTGATTGTGTGGTATGGTAGGTGGCCACATGTAGTGTTCAACATGTGTGACACATTGACTCTGCCTGACTTGGCCACAGCCCTCTCCTGTTACCACGACGCTCTGGGGTGCTGCTCTGTTTATTTTCCCCTGATTAGCACTGCTTATTTTCACTCTCTCACACACTCCTCGCGGAAGAGTCAGAGGCAGCGGGATGTGGGGGGCTGTAGCCTGCATCCCTTCAATGCCTCCCACTCCCCTTGTGGTCCCCAGAATACCCCCCCCCCCCCAACAAAACTCTGACTGCCCCCCAAAACACACACTCATGCCCCAAGTGTTGCCCTGTCGCTCTCTCTCTCTGCAGGGAGTGTCAAACACAGCTCCTTCTTAGCTTCAATCAACCACAAGCTCTCTCTTAGCATAGTGACAGCTCAGGTTGCACAGAAGAGTGATACAATTTCAACACTCACCACTGCTAGTGCTTGTGATTCTTTGTGTCTCTCCCAGACTTGCACTGTTCGAAGGAGTTCATTATCTCTGATAACACATGAGATTACTGGGATGTTCTGGTTTTACAGATAAGATGGCCGCCCAGTTGTAGGCCTACATAACAGCAGGCTGACGATACAGCAACCTCACAGTTGGCTGCTGGAAAAGAGACCGGCTCAGCATCAGATCCCTCAGCTCTGCGGATTACTAAAATCTCTGAAAACGTAATAAGGGAACTGAAGGGTTTTGATAGCGTGTTGGGGGTGATATCCTGGACCTGGTGACATTGATCAGCTTCTGTTCCCTACAGCCTGCACATCACTTTAATCAAATTACTTCATTGACGCACCAATGTAGAACAGACAGGTTTTTGATCGTTCTTGGCAAACACACCTTGAAACATGCATCGTTTTGATTTCTGAATAATTAGATTCTATTTCATGTTGGATTTATATTGAATTTCATGGGTGATTTTACTCACGTGATTCATTTCTAATAATGAATATGTGTGTTATATGTGTGTTTCCTGTTTAGCTGAGTCAGACAGAGACAGAGGGTCAGAGAGGAGTCCAGGCTGGGCCAGTAGAGAGGCACTGAGAACCTCAGGACAGGCCCCTCCTTTCTCACAAGCCCAGCCTTCCTCAGGCAGATGGTTGGAGTCTTACAATGTTTATTAATCCAAAAAGGGATAGGCAAGAGAATGGTTGTGTACAGTCAAAAGGTCAAAACCAGTTCAGAGTCCAATAGGTACCAAAGAGCAGGCAGATTGAAGGTCAGGGCAGGCAGGATGATCAGGCAGGCAGGAAAGTAGTCCAGAGTCAGGCAGGGGTCAAAACCAGGAAGACTAGCAAAAGACAATAGAAAAGGAGTACGGGGAAAACCACGCTGGTTGACTTGACTAAACATACCAGACGAACTGGTACAGAGAGACAGGAAACACAGGGATAAATACACTGGGGGAAATAAGCAACACCTGGAGGGGTGGAGACAATCACAGGGACAGGTGAAACAGATCAGGGTGTGACATGCAGTCACAAATATTTGCCATCTTTACCCTTAGCATTTGCTTTAGCATGGTTCATATACTGCCATGTGCATCCCATCGGTTCAACGGCCCTGTGTCGCTGTCCTGTTGTTTATCCACCCTGGTGGTCTCATTTAGCTGTCCCTTCCAGGCACACAGCCATCTGGGACTGCTTTTCTCTACTATCTGCCTGGCAGCCATGCTCCATGACCCGACGCTTACAACCAGGCATACAACAACAAACAGACATGGTCAGGAGTAATGAAAACCACTGTCTAGCAAGTGCACAGTAGCCGTGGAGCAGCAAGCGGACGTGAATTGAGTCCTGATAATAGATGGCACTACTACCAAATTCCCATCAGCCTGGTTGTATAGTTTATCATTCTAAGTTATTAACCTTCCCCAGCTTTGACCCCCGTCCACCCTCTCCCTGCTCCCCTTCCCCGATGTGCTGTGTTCTACAAGCTATAGCTATTTGAGGGAATGTATTTCTCTACACATAAATAACTGTTAAGGCACAATTTTTCTTGGCTTCAGTTTGTGTAAACACTGGTTCAGAGATGGATTTCACCTTGCACTTGCTCAGGCCATGTCCTACTTCTCTCTCTCTCTCTCTCCTCAGGCTCCTGTTGGATAGTCCATCTCTCATTTCAGCACTTCTCCCCTCAGAGTTTGTCATCAATAAACACAGAGTGTTAATGTGTGAATTAGGGACACCCCTTCGTTAGAGACAGGGTATGAGACCTCCATTGGTATTCATGATGATACTGTAAGCACTTGAAATGTTCACTGATCAAGCCCCAAGTCATCTGACCTTTACCACTTACCGTGATGATGATCTTTAAGGTCACGATCACTGCTATTGGTGCAGCGATCTGTTTTATGAAAATAGGGAGTTAGAACAGGGTCAGTTGAACATGTAACCACGAACAGACATCATTAGTCAGAGATTGTGACGCGTTCTAGTTTCAGATGCAAGGACTGACCATGCATGATATGTATACAGTGGGGAGAACAAGTATTTGATACACTGCCGATTTTCCTACTTACAAAGCATCTAGAGGTCTGTAATTTATCATAGGTACACTTCAACTGTGAGAGACGGAATCTAAAACAAAAATCCAGAAAATCACATTGTATAATTTAAGTAATTAATTTGCATTTTATTGCATGACATAAGAATTTGATTCATCAGAAAAGCAGAACTTAATATTTGTTACAGAAACCATTGTTTGCAATTACAGAGATCATACGTTTCCTGTAGTTCTTGACCAGGTTTGCACACACAGCAGCAGGGATTTTGGCCCACTCCTCCATACTGGTGATTGACCGTCATCTTGAACTTCTTCCATTTTCTAATAATTGCACCAACAGTTGTTGCCTTCTCACCAAGCTGCTTGCCTATTGTCCTGTATCCCAGCCTTGTGCAGGTCTACAATTTTATCCCTGATGTCCTTACACAGCTCTCTGGTCTTGGCCATTGTGGAGAGGTTGGAGTCTGTTTGATTGAGTGTGTGGACAGGTGTCTTTTATACAGGTAATGAGTTCAAACAGGTGCAGTTAATACAGGCAATGAGTGGAGAACAGGAGGGCTTCTTAAAGAAAATCTAACAGGTCTGTGAGAGCCGGAATTCTTACTGGTTGGTAGGTTATCAAATACTTATGTCATGCAATAAAATGCAAATGAATTACTTAAAAATCATACAATGTGATTTTCTGGATTTTTGTTTTAGATTCCGTCTCTCACAGTTGAAGTGTACCTATGATAAAAATTACACTCTGCATGCTTTGTAAGTAGGAAAACCTGCTAAATCAGCAGTGTATCAAATACTTGGTCTCCCCACTGTGTGTGTGTGTATATATATATATATATCTACACTTTATTTCTGATTAATTTGATGTTATTTTAATAGACAAGAAATGTGCTTTTCTTTCAAAAACAAGGACATTTCTAAGTGACCTCAAAGTTTTGAATGGTAGTGTATATTTTTTTTAACAATGTCTTGAGGCTATAGAGTTATTTTCAAATTTATTTTTTAAAGTAAAGCAAGCTTGCATTTTGAGTTCTGCTGGGATACAACAGTTGAACTATAGCTCATGAGTCATTTATAGGTTATATTTTTCAAGAATCAATAAGTCCAGAAATGGATGTAGCAACTGTAGATTACCCCTTTAATTTATTCAGGTTTATTTAATGGTAGATGTGTGTGTTTCTGAGGAAACTCTTCCATTTAACCCCAGAGGATAAACTCATTTGCGCGTAAAAAAAAAACACTTTCTCCCCAGGAAAAATAAACAGCAGTGCTCTAGTGGGACTGCCGTCTACTGAATCTAACTGCTCTATGATTAATTCCATGTTTTTTTTAAGTGTCTCTCACATTCAGAAATAAATCTAATCTCTTTGACAATCAATCCCAGTATAATCAACAGTATCAAAACGTTTACTTCTTCCTCATATCCTTATCGTATGTCAACACATTCATACTGCCCTCCAAAAATGACCTCCGTTCAAGTTATAGAGCTGATGAAGAATCATGTTTATAAAGCAATCTACAGCTTTATTCTATATTCCTCAGTACACCTGCTGTTGTACAAAAAAAACACTGTGTATACAATGTTTATATACTTAGCACCTGGTGTTTTATTACATGTTTTGATAAGGTTGTTATAGCAGAAGAATGATGTTTAGAACATCTAATTTACTCGGCAGCGGCCCCAGCCCAGCTGGAAGTTAAACATGTTCCCCTTCTCCACATGGACTCCTGTCTGTTCTGGACATGTGTTACCTCTTAATGGAGTTTAGCATATCATCATGGCCGTGATGAATTATAACCTGCTCTTTGACTGTGGGAGACTAGGATTGCTTCGGCAACTATCCACCACTGGCTCCTCATTTATAAATCTAACGGCTTTTACCAGTCGCTTCAACACGAGCCATGATAACTCACTCTGAAAGCGGTTTTTCCTCCTCTGGCTGACCAACCGCATGCTGCGTCCTTCACCGTGGCTGGCTGGTGCAAGTCATGAAACTCTATCTTAGAAAAACACTTGGGATTCCCTCTGAGAGTTCCTCTGCTCTGCTGCAGGTCCTCATCAAGCTCAGCTAGAGAGAACAGCCTCACAAAGACAGGAGGGCTCACTTGAGTGGAGAGGGCTATCAGAGGAACTGAACTGCTCATAGATTGTATTTTTTTAACCCTTATTTTACCAGGTAAGTTGACTGAGAACACATTCTCATTTACAGCAATAACCTGGGGAATAGTTACAGGGGAGAGGAGGGCTGAATGAGCCAATTGTACGCTGGGGATGATTAGGTGACTGTGATGGTTTGAGTGCCAGATTGTGAATTTAGCCAGGACACCGGGGTTAACACCCCTACTCTTACAATAAGTGCCATGGGATCTTTAGTGACCACAAAGAGTCAGACACCCATTTAAAATCCCATCCAAAAGACTGCACCCTACACAGGGCAATGTCCCCAATCACTACCCTGGGGATATATTTTTTTAGATCAGAGGAAAGAGTGCCACCTACTGGCCATCCAACACCACTTCCAGCAGCATCTGGTCTCCCATCTAGGCAATGGACCAGGACCAACCCTGCTTAGCTTCAGAAGCAAGCCAGCAGTGGGATGCAGGGTGGCATGCTGCACATAGAGAATTTGGTGAATCTTGCCAGTGTATCGCACCAGTACTGGTAGTTCAGCACAGACATTGCACAGCTGCAAGTCCCTAGAATTGCTTCTCAGATGAAGACTGAAGAACAGAGCCAATATTTCTATGGATGTTTCCAGAATACCGAACATCTTCCCTCTTGGCTTGTGTTCACTGTGGATGATTGGAGCTGTGTTGTCCAAGTCACAGCTGCATCATGTTACACAATCCTCAAGTTAAAGCTCAAATCAGGGAAAACCCTGTTTTGATTTTTCTATTTAGTTAACGCTGTTTAACACCTTATGACTAAAAATAACTTCCTACAACAAGTGTTGTGCCGGACATCCTTATGAAGGAAACAATACCCGGACAGAATAGACCATGCATGAAAACAGGATGACACCTGACAACCTTGAAGATGTGACGCGGAAGTGTAAACAGGATTTGAAGTGGTTCAAATGAAATAATGGTAATCACCTTAAGCAACAATAAGCAGATTTTTACTCAGGGCTGGTGCATTTACCCCCTGCCACTATATCATGGTTTTTCAACAGTGTGTGGGGGACAAAACATGTCAAGAGTGTCTGGGCCAATTAATGGCAGGAAGACAGGGTCTGGTGATAGGATGATGTAACATCCTGTTGAGTTGCTGGCCAGGTGGTTGAGTGTTGGCCTGGTCAGGCCTCACCGATATGATACAACTCTGAATCATCAGAGAGTCCTCTTGAGTAACCATTCCCTTAGTTTTGCTTCTCTTTATAGATCATACTGTTTTTGGAACTGAAGAACACATTTACCCAAAAAGAACTTCAGTTGGCCATACTATAATAAGGGATTCCACAGCCTTTTGTTGTCGACGGGCCATATCATCAACAAAGACCACAATGTACCATAGGAGTTACTGCAATGACTTTACCCATTGTTGATCCTATATCTCAGGAGCTGAGGAGATCTCTGTACTCTCAATCAGTCCTCTGAAATGGCAGGAGGGGTTCCCTGGCCACCTCCTCCCTAAAGGGCCCACCATGGAGGAAACCAGAGCTGCCCTAACAATGATGAATGGACGTCATTAATGTTGTTAATCTGTTTACCTTTTTCTCTGCAATCTGGGAAAATGAGGGGTCAACAACGAGGAGTAAATGTTCTTACTTCGGCACCCCAGTTCCTGCAAGCCACCCATTTGGTCTTCAGAACATCAATAGCCACTACAGAGTGTGCAGGGGACTCATTAACTACATGTTGACCTGACAATCTTCTGCACTACCTTCTACTGGAGCACTCCCCACACGGCCTATTACTATGCAGTTTTAGTTAGGATTTTTTTTATATCACTTATCCCAAATTCCTTGACAAAATAATCATGGACTTGTTACATCTTCTTTAATTAATCTTTGAGATTGGGAATAATTAATAACTTTTCTGCTCTTAATGGTCTCCTAGATTATCTGTCACTTATCCACATACTGTGGAGGAAGCAGCTCATTTTCCATTGACTACTCCGTTTGTGGCAGTTTTACAGGCTTATCACCCACATTTAACATGTTACGGTTTATTACTTGAACTGTGAACTTGGCCTAAAATATGTTTTGTCATTACAGACAGTCCTTGACTTCTATTCATTATTTGAAGTTCTTGAAAATAAACCCCAGTTCCATTTTACTCATACCAAATGTATGATCAGAGCAGGAATTAGACTTTCTCTTGTCTAAACACACGGACAGGCGTCAGAATGTTTGACATTGGACAAGAGAGCACAAGAATAACATTGAACCTCCAGCACTATGTATTGAGCGAAAGCACTGCAGGACCCAGGGTTGTTTCAGGGGACGAAGGACAGCATAAAGATTCATCTGCCTTTAGAGCACAGTCACTCTCACCACGTTTGCTTGTCCTGTCAGCATATATTTATACTGCAAACATACTGAGGGAGCTAATTAGCTCCTATCAGGCAGTGCACCTTTAAAAACAGGCATATATCACTGGACAAGATGGTGAGCCAGCAGAGGCATAGCTCTGTACTGAGTGTTTGAGTCTGTCCTCTGAACAAACACAGCCCAAGGCCACTGTTGTTGTAGGAGATGACCACTTGGGTTTTTTAGCCCTTCATTTTCACAGGTTGTACTTATTTTTCTTTCCTTTTATGCAAAACGCCTGTGAAAACACACACAAAGTCCCCAGTCATGGTTGATGGTGCTGATATTTGTGATATTGTAAATGTGATTGCATTGGATGATTTTAAGACATAATTTATTTGTTCCCTTCCTACCAAGTCACCGACACTGTTAATGTTTTGCCTAATGGCAGAACTTGGTGAGATAATGTTCAGTCCAGATAATCCATGTTGTCAGTTTGGTGAAAGTATTCCTTTTGTAAATACATGTTTCCCAAGGATTAACGTGGAGCAAGTGTGTAACAATTTTTAAATGCCCCTTTCTCCTAAAAGGAATTATAAATGTAGCAACTTTCAAAGCAGCCTCCAACTAAAGTGTACGATACACCATTTTGAAGCGCAGAGTCTGTACTTTCAGAAAATGTAAAAAGAAAGCGAATCACTTAAATTTGATACACCCCCATAGTGAAATGCAGACACATTTGGCACCAATATATAATTAATGTTTCTGATTTTGAATGTGTGAATACTAAAGATGCACTAAAGATCTTTGAGTTACATTTTTCCATAATCGTGTTCTGGCAGATTCTGGGTGTATATTCTGTCCAGGGTGCTGTTTAGGTAATGAAGGGATGATATTTGGAAAACTACAGATAAAAATTATTATTGCTATGAAGAAAGAATATGGCAGTCTGAACAGGAGTGGCCAGAGGTGGTCATGAGGGTAGAAGGTATCTTCCCTATTATGTAAATGCATACCTATGGTTTCCATGATATAATCTACCTGACTCATTTACGCACAACCATATGAAGCAAAATGTGTGGTTTACCTTAAAGGTTCTTAAAATACATATATAAACATCATTATACATTGTAAGTATATCTGTGTTGTAATTCTATGGTACTGTTTGAGAAGTTGTTTATCATCCATGTCCATTTGCGCTGACCCATGGTCCATAGAGCTGGGCTGGGTGTGTAGGTGGTGCTAGGGGGGGGGGGGGGGGGGGGGGGGGATCGCTGGGACTCCTCAGAGTGTCTGAAATGTTTACAAACACCATCATCCTACGTGTGGTCTGTACAATAGTGGACGGCGGTGGAATCATTCAGGGCTGCTGGAGGAATGTGTGGAAGCCAAGTGAAGAATCCTTGCATTCCTGTGCTACTGCAAACACAGGAGACCCATACAGAAGATTAACTCTGCGTGTCAACAGTCAAGGAATCTCTCTGTCTCTCAGACCTAACTAAATAGAAAAGTCCATCTCTCTTAAAGAGAAAATCTCCATGCATCCTGGATCCTGAACTTTACCCATGGAGAAGGGTATTAAATGCTCCTGCTAAAAAGGGAATATAAATGTTTGCTTTGCTCAAGTGACTTTGTACGTCCTGAGTACCTTCAGGAACGCTTTCTCAGCCAGAGGATGTCCCGGTTGTAGAAAATAACCTTCTGTATCTCACAAAAGTAATAGGATTATCATACACTAGAGGCTGGAAATGGACCAACTGTACAACACCAACAATAAGATGCTCTTACTGAAGCTGCTTTGGTGGCACACCATTGATCTTTTTTTTTTGCATTGTGGTACTAATCAGTCTCCCCAAAATCAGACTATTTGCATCAGATTTGATGGCACACATGGGGTGGGTTGGGGTGGGGGGGGGATCAGAGTGGGGGGGATATAGTTTGACAGTGACTGCCAAAGAGCATAGTATCCTTTCTAATGACAATGTCATCAGTGGCACTCATTCTTCTGTAAATTGGCACATTTGTAATGTCTAAATCCTAACAGCCTGACAATTAGGGACCATGTTGGTCTCTGGGCCTGAACAATGATAAATTGTTGAGAAGAAAGAACCTTAACTGCCCAACACATGTCAAAGGATTCATACAGTTATCAACAATCTGGGTATATGGATGAAAAACTCTACACCATAAGAACACAGCATATACCTCCACTAGTTCCATGAAGTATTTCCCGAGGAGAGGAGGAGTGTATCACGACTAGAGAGAGATTGAGGGAAACTGGAGGGGAGGGGATTTAAATGGGTAACATGTTGAGAGGTAGTGAGGCAATTAGTGACAAGAATGTCACTTTGTCGAAGAAATGCACAGAGCAAGACCGAAATACCACCATTCAAATTAACCAGGTTACCGAAGTGTGACAGCAGCTCCTCGTGCACTTTTTGGAAGGAACATATATGTAAACTTTTGGAAAAATATCTATAGATTTTTTTTCGACTTGCTGATTTGTTGGACACGTTCTGGTAAAAGTATTGTCTGGTTTAGGAGGAATATTTTATGTGCAGTATTACTGTGACATTTTTGTAACCTATTTCAAAAAGGAAACAATATTATTTAAAATAATAATAAATAAAAATTGCATATAAGATTATACAAATATATCAATTTACGTTCTGAGAGGCTTTTTCTGTAGCTCGGTCAACTTCATCAGGTTACTCTTGAGAGCGGTCATTGCCTCGCCGTTATTGAAGGAACGAGGTAGAAGTGTCTCAGCTGCAATTTCTTCTCTGGACTGGAGAAGAATAATCACTGCTCCGCTTATCTGCTGCACATTGGAGGATATCGCTTACATTGTAAAACTTCATCATCTGGCCTTCTGACAAGAAACACGAAATGAAACCCTTTGCCTCGTTCGTCATCCAGATTGCAGTGACGCTCCAACTTCAGTTTTCACCTGCTCAGGTATGCTATGTTTCAATATTCTACACAGAACACAGCGCAAATTAAATATTTATTTTCATTTTTATTCAAGCTACAATTCATATCCAGTTTATTGCGATATACCAATAGGGCATATAATTGGCCTAAATATTTGAGGATACGTCTAATGTTATAACAAATTATCAATATGATTATTTGTATGATTACACTGAAACATATGATTATTGTGATTCGTATTGTTAACAAGCTAATATAACTATAAATACATGTAAACATATATTTTTATTACACTGGTATTGACATATCAGATTAGACCACAAAGACGTATTTCTAACTGACTCAGCAAAAGCCATTCAGAGCGCTATGTCGATTTCTCATTGTGTCTTGATGATACTATGATCCCTTTTTGAACGCGTGCCATGCTGACACAGTTGTGTTATGAGGTGGAACGTGACAAACTGCATCTCTCTGTCTCAGACCGTTCAAAGTTTTCATAGGGTTTCCAGGATACATTTTGGGCGATTTAAGAACTTTATGAATGATATGCGCAAATGAGCATCGTATATATAATGATTGATTTCTTTATGAACGGTTCAGGTAAAACTCGATCTGTCTCTGGCCACTAAGTTCTTTTCTAAGCATAATTGAATATGAGAATTTCAGAGTTAGAAAAGAAAACCATTGTCTCCAAACGTCCTACTCCAGGACGGCAGGAGAGCAACAGAGCCTTGTAATTCTGCTAGAGGCTTAGAGACTTGGCAGTGTCACTCTGGTCAAACTGGCAAGAGAGTGCAGTAATGAGAAATTCACATCTCTGCACTTTTCACCTCACCTGCTAAAAGCTGTAATTTTCTCCACTGTCTTTTCTCCTGCCTTTAATACGGCAGTGTGTGTGTGTGTGTCCTCTGTCACTATATGCAGTTTTAGTCAGAAGCTAGCCTCAGAAGCCATTAGTGTAATCCAGGGCCCTATTAGGACAAAGCTGGTCTGTGTTCTCAGTGCCTTGTCATTGCCAACCTTAGTCACAAAATGTACCGGCAATACGTTTGCCCGGAAATGAGAGGTAGGCCCCATTCAAAGTCTTGTGCCATCCTGCAATAACACTTGTGCCACCAACCGGACATTGGACATTTGCAAATGTGTCTGCTGTGAGTGCAGTACCAGAGCGAATCCATTCAGTCTCTCTCTTTCTCTAAGGTGAGTAATCGTTGGCTCTGTCTCCACTGCCGCTAGTCCCTGCCACTCATGTTTAATGGAGAGCAGGTCTCCTCCCAGGGCCCATCCACTCATGTTTAATGGAGAGCAGGTCTCCTCCCAGGGCCCATCCACTCATGTTTAATGGAGAGCAGGTCTCCTCCCAGGGCCCCATTCACTCATGTTTAATGGAGAGCAGGTCTCCTCCCAGGGCCCATCCACTCATGTTTAATGGAGAGCAGGTCTCCTCCCAGGGCCCATTCACTCATGTTTAATGGAGAGCAGGTCTCCTCCCAGGGCCCATTCACAACCATTGTCTCACTGTTCATAAACTGACTCTGCCTATTGGTCGTAATGGCACTGCAGTTGTTGCCCTGTGCCCGTAGGCGTTGTGTGAATGAGGAGACTTGAGTTCCACTTCTCTGAGGCTCATCTGAGCTCTAAGGATGGGGGGACAAGAGTCGCACACCCCTCTGGGTTTTTCATGCAGAGCAGAGCCCTGGGTCAGAGCTCAGAGGGAGAGGCTGGCTGGCTGGCTGGCTGGCTGTCTGGCTGGCTGGCTGGCTGCTACAGGAACTGGAGTTAGTAGGAGAGTGGGAGTCTAGGAGGGGAGAGGCAGGGTCTGGGGCTGAGGCTGCCACATCATTAATACTAATCCACATAATCAGCTCATGGCCTGCTTAGTAAAAACATGAGGGGTGAGAAAATCCAGTGCTCTTAACACGTATCAGGTCAAGCTGGTGTCCGCAGTTTGTAGACGGATGGGGAATGTAAACTACACAACCCTGAGCTACAACATACAGTAAAGGAGGCCTTTAAAATATATATCACACTTGTCAAATGTCACGTTCATATGCTGCAACATCAAATCAAATCAAAACCAATTTTATTTGTCACATGCCCCGACAACATATTTACTTACAAGCCCCTAACCAGCAATCCAGTTAAAAAAAATAGAGTTGATCAAATATTTACTTACAAGCCCCTAACCAGCAATGCAGTTTAAAAAAATAGAGTTGATCAAATATTTACTTACAAGCCCCTAACCAGCAATCCAGTTTAAAAAAATAGAGTTGATCAAATATTTACTTACAAGCCCCTAACCAGCAATCCAGTTAAAAAAAATAGAGTTGATCAAATATTTACTTACAAGCCCCTAACCAGCAATCCAGTTTCAAAAAATAGAGTTGATCAAATATTTACCAAATAAACTCAAGTAAAAAAAATCAAATAGATCAAAAAGTAACACAAGAAATGTATATAATAATGAGGCTATATACAGGGGTACCGGTACTGAGTCAATGTGCGGGGGTACAGGATAGTCAAGGTCATTTGTAAGGTGACTATGCATAGATAAAAAACAGCGAGTAGCAGCAGTGTAAAAACAATGGGGGGGGGGGGGGGGGGTCAATGTAGATAGTCCGGGTGGCCATTTGATTAGTTGTTCGGCAGTCTTATGGCTTTGGGGTAGAAGCTGTTAAGAAGCCTTTTGGTCCTAGACTTGATGCTCCGGTACCACTTACCGTGCGGTAGCAGAGAGAACAGTCTATGACTAGGGTGACTGGAGTCTTTGACCATTTTCCTCTGACACCGCCTAGTATATAGGTCCTGGATGTCAGGAAGCTTGGCCCCAGTGATGTACTGAGCCGTACGCACTACCCTCTGTAGCACCTTACGGTAAAATGCAGAGCAGTTGCCATACCATGCTTTCAATGGTGCAGCTGTATACATTTTTGAGGATCTGGGGACCCAGGCCAAATCTTTTCAGTCTCCTGAGGGGGAAAAGGTGTTGTCGTGCCATCCTCACAACTTTATTGGTGTGTTTGGACCATGATAGTTTGTTGGTGATGTGGACACCAAGGAACTTGAAACTCTCGACCAGCTCCACTTCAGTCCCATCGATGTTAGTGGGGGCTTGTTCGGCCCCTCCCTTTCCTATAGTCCACGATCAGTTCCTTTGTCTTGCTCACATTGAGAGAGAGGTTGTTGTCCTGGCACCACATTGCCAGGTCTCTGACATCCTCCCTATATGCTGTCTCATCATTGTCGGTGCTTGGCCATGCCGTCGTGGGTGAACAGGGAGTACAGGAGGGGACTAACCACGCACCCATGAGGGGCCCCAATGTTGAGGATCAGAGTGGCAGATGTGTTGTTTCCTACCCTTACCACCTGGGAGCGGCCTGTCAGGAAGTTCAGGATATAGTTGCAGAGTGAGGTGTTTAGTCCCAGGGTCCTTAGCATAGTGATGAGCTTTGTGGGCACTGTGGTGTTGAACACTGAGCTGTAGTCAATGAACAGCCCTCTCACTTTGGTGTTCCTTTTGTCCAGGTAGGAAAAGGCAGTGTGGAGTGCGATTGAGATTGAGTCATCTGTGGATCTGCTGGGGCAGTTTGCGAATTGAAGTGTGTCTAGGGTTTCTGGCATGATGGTGTGTTTGATGTGAGCCATGACCCGCCTTTCAAACCACTTCATGGCTACTGACGTGAGTGCTATGGGGCGGTAATCATTTAGGCACGTTACCTTCGCTTTCTTGGGCACAGGGACTATGGTGGTCTGTTTGAAAAGTATTACAGACTAGGACAGGGAGAGGTTGAAAATGTCAGTGAAGACACTTGCCAGTTGGTCAGCGCATGCTTTGAGTACACGTCCTGGTAATCCATCTGGCACCACAGCTTTAGGAATGTTGACCTGTTTAAAGGTCTTGCTCACATCGGCTATGGAGAGCGTGATCACACAGTTGTCCAGAACAGCTGGTGCTCTCATGCATGCTTCAGTGTTGCTTGCCTCAAAGTGTGCATAAAAGGCAATTTGCTCATCTGGTAGGCTCGTATCACTGGGCAGCTCGCAGCTCGTAATAGTTTTCAAGCCCTGCCACATCCGACGAGCGTCAGAGCAGATGTAGGATTCAATCTTAGTCCTGTATTGACGCTTTGCCTGTTTGATGGTTCATCTAAAGGCATAGCGGGATTTTTTATATTTGTGTCCAGCTCCTTGCAAGTGGTAGCTCTAGCCTTTAGCTCAGTGCGGATGTTTCCTGTAATCCATGGCTTCTGGTTGAGTAATGTACCAGAAGTCACTGTGGGGACGACGTCGTTGATGCACTTATTGATGAAGCCGGTGGCTGAGGTGGTATACTCCTCAATGCCATTGGATGAATCCTGGACATATTCCAGTCTGTGCTAGCAAAACAGTCCTGTAGCGTAGCATCCCCATCATCTAACCACTTTTGTATTGAGAGAGTCACTTGTACTTCCTGCTTTAGTTTTAGCTTGTAAGCAGGAATCAGGAGGATTGAATTATGGTCAGATTTGCCAAATGGAGGGTGAAGGAGAGCTTTGTATGCGTCTCTCTGTGTGGAGTAAAGGTGGTCTAGATTTTTTTCCCCTCTGGTTGCACATGTGACATGCTGGTAGAAATGAGGTGAAATGTATTTAAGTTTGCCTGCATTAAAGTCCCCGGCCACTAGGAGTGCCGCTTCTGGATGAGCATTTTCTTTTTTTGCTTATGACTTTATACAGCTTGTTGAGTGTGGTCTTAGTACCAGCATTGGTTTGTGGTGGCAAATAGATGGCTACGAATAATATAGATGAGTACTCTCTTAGTAGATAGTGTGGTCTAATCAAATCAAATCAAAGTTTATTTGTCACGTGCGCCGAATACAACAGAATAAACCTTACAGTGAAATGCTTACTTACAGGCTCTAACCAATGGTGCCAAAAAAAAGGTAGGTAAGTAAAGAAATAAAACAACAGTAGAAAGACATTTGAAAAAAGAGTAGCAAGGCTATATACAGACACCTGTTAGGCAGGCTTATAGAGGTAGTATGTACATGTAGGTATCGTTAAAGTGACTGTGCATATATGATGAACAGAGAGTAGCAGAAGCGTAAAAGAGGGGTTGGCGGGTTGTGGGACACAATGCAGATAGCCCGGTCTACAGCTTATCATGAGGTACTCTACCTCTGGCAAGCAATACCTCGATACTTCTTTAATATTATACATTGTGCACCAGCAGTTATTGACAAATAGACACATTGTCTTATTACAACTTTATAACAGTGTTTTTCTGGGCTAGAGCCTGGATGGAATGCTTCTCTTTATCTGCTGCCTTGCTAAATCAATGCTGTTATTGGGGCTGCCAGGGTATTCTGCATGTTTTTCCTAAGTGCTGGTCCAGGGTATGTTCCCAGCTTACTGTAAGATTGTAAAATGAGTGTAAACCATCTTCCTACAGTTATTCCAAGATAAGATGTTTTACTTTCCCTTTTAGGAGTCTTGATATGCAACAGTAAATAATTTCCAGACGTCTCACACAGTAGCCAAAGGATTTATCCAAAGTTTTCTACTTTTTCCCAATCCCACACACTTCATCATGAATTGATCATATGCAGCATTCCAGGGGCACTCCCTGCGTCACTTTTGAGGATCGCAATAAGATCAGAATTGATCTTTTTGCACGTTCACATCTGACCAGAAGCATTCAATCTTACTGAATGTGATGTGGTACTTGAAAACCAGGTCTGGATGGGCTTTGGGTAATGGCCTATTTGAACAAGCTTAAACAAGGTACCGAAACTTAAACAAAGTGCTTATGCTTTGGACGCAGTATGCTGTGTGAGGTCATCCTCAACTGGGTTACCTAGGTGACACTGAGTGCTCAGAGTAATTCTGCTTATGTGAGGAGGACGACTGGGATGTTGGTACAGTTGAAGTCGGAAGTTTACATACACCTTAGACAAATACATTTATATTCAGTTTTTCACAATTCTTGACATTTAATCTTAGTAACAATTCCCTGTCTTAGATCAGTTAGGATCACCATTTTATTTTAAGAATGTGAAATGTCAGAATAATAGTAGAGAGAATGATTTATTTCAGCTTGTATTTCTTTCATCACATTCCCAGTGGGTCAGAAGTTTACATACACTGAATTTGTATTTGGTAGTATTGCCTTTAAATTGTTTAACTTGGGTTTCGGGTAGCCTTCCACAAGCATCCCACAATAAGTTGGGTGAATTTTGGCACATTCCTCCTGACAGAGCTGGTGTAACTGAGTCAGGTTTGTAGGCCTCCTTGCTCGCACACTCTTTTTCAGTTCTGCCCACAAATGTTCTATGTGATTGAGGTCAGGGCTTTGTGTTGGCCACTCCAATGCATTGACTTTGTTGTCTTTAAGCCATTTTGCCACAACTTTGGAAGTATGCTTGAGGTCATTGTCCATTTGGAAGATCCATTTGCGACCAAGCTTTAACTTCCTGACTAATGTCTTGAGATGTTGCTTCAATATATCCACATAATTTTCATTCCTCATGAAGCCATCTATTTTGTGAAGTGCACCAGTCCCTCCTGCAGCAAAGCACCCCCACAACATGATGCTGCCACCCCTTGCTTCACGGTTGGGATGGTGTTCTTCAGCTTGCAAGCCTCCCCCTTTTTCCTCCAAACATAACGATGGTCATTATGGCCAAACATCTTTGTCCCCACGTGCAGTTGCAAACCGTTGTCTGGCCTTTTTATGGCGGTTTTGGAGCAGTGGCTTCTTCCTTGCTTCCCAGCCATTCAGGTAATGTCGATATAGGACTCGTTTTACTATGGATATAGATACCTTTGTACCGGTCTCCTCCAGCATCTTCACAAGGTCCTTTGCTGTTGTTCTGGGATTGATTTGCACTTTTCGTACCAAAGTACGTTAATCTCTAGGAGACAGAATGCGTTTCCTTCCTGAGCGGTCTGACGGCTGCGTGGTCCCATGGTGTTTATACTTGTTTACTATTGTTTGTACAGATGAACATAGTACCTTCAGGGGTTTGGAAATTGCTCCCAAGGATGAACCAGACTTGTGGCGGTCCACAATTTTTTTCTGAGGTCTTGGCTGATTTCTTTTGATTTTTCCATGATGTCAAGCAAAGAGGCACTGAGTTTCAAGGTCGGCCTTGAAATACATCCACAGGTACACCTCCATTGACTCAAATGATGTCAATTAGCCTATCAGAAGCTTCTAAAGCCATTACATAATTTTCTGGAATTTTCCAAGCTGTTTAAAGGCACAGTCAGCTTAGTGTATGTAAACATCTGATCCACTGGAAATGTAATGCAGTGATATATAAGTGAAATAATCTGTCTGTAAACAATTGTTGGAAAAATTACTTGTGTCATGCACAAAGTAGATGTCCTAACCGACTTGCAAAAAACTATAGTTTGTTAACAAGAAATTTGTGGAGTGGTTGAAAAATGAGTCTTAATGACTCCAACCTAAGTGTATGTAAACTTCCGACTTCAACTGTATCTACCCTGCTGGGCCCACAGTAAACCATTCTGCATGCCGGCCAACCAGAATGGAAAAGCAAACATAGGCTATGCGGTTGGGGATACCATTTATAAATGTCCCTCTTCTACGCTCTGGCTATTTTAGGGTGGAGTTGTTTCTCCTCTCTGAAATATCCACCTTTAATTGATGATGATTTCTCGTCAGTGTCATTGCTGCCACTGTGGACACACGTTTTTTTACGACTCTTGTCCGAGAGGAACGTTTAGGCAGACTGGACCATGAAGTGTTTTCAGACCTGTGCCAATTACCCATCCTGCTCCTTTCTCAGGAACAAAAGCACACTGAAGAAGGTGCTATCTAGAACCTTAAAGGGTTCTTTGGCTGTCCCCTTTGAAGAACCCTTTAGGATTCCACGTAGAACCCTTTAAACATAAGAGAACCAAAAAGGGTTCTGCTATGGGGACAGCCAAAGAACCCGTTTGGAACCCTTTTATCTAAGTGTGTGTGTGTGTGTGTGTGTGTGTGTGTGTGTGTGTGTGTGTGTGTGTGTGTGTGTGTGTGTGTGTGTGTGTGTGTGTGTGTGTGTGTGTGTGTGTGTGTGAATGCATGCGTGTGTGTGTGTATGTGTGTGCGTGCCTGACTGTCTGTGCATCTCTTGTGTTTGCAGACATGCATTCATCTGAGTGTGTATTTTTTTGTCAGTGTTCCATTCGTTAGAGACAGTCACTGTCGTAGATTGGTTCTCTCCATACAGTCAGGATAGGAAGCACCTGGGTTTCCTTCTAGAACAATGGTGGCCTGGCTGTCTCACCGTCTGACGATCATCCAGTCACCAACCCCATCTTACATCAGAGACAAACGCTCACATTCCATTTATTTTCTGCTCTGTCTTTCCTGTTCTATGTATTTTTAGCACTTCCTGCCCTGGGCACCAAGGTGTGAGGGTACTGATGGTTGTGTGTGTAAAATGACGACTGTAGCACCGTGTGTGTACCAGCACTGACATCCTGTCTTCACTAGCTGCATTCACACTAAGGGTCAATGACTACACTCCAATCAGCCCACTGCCCTGACAGTAACCTTCCAACACCTGCTACCAAAACCATGGGAAGTGTCTCAATGATGTTGCTTACCTTATAACAGATTCCCTATGAAGATGAGTAAGTAAGAATTTCACACAGTGGTGGCTGTCTCATAATGTTCTCCTCTATAGTGGATTATCTATGCATTGAAAACCTCTATGATGAATGAACGGGTAGAACACTGTTCCTCTGTCTCCGTTCCCAGAAGAGGGTTTGTGTTTGATGAGAATTTCCCTCCTTGTTTACCTCCTTTGACTCTCTGAGAGAGTGCTATCCTCTGATATGGGTGAAGGTCTTTATCATAACATTTCACAATTGATTCATTTCCTGAGCGTCCCTGAGCTGGTGCACAGAGGAAAGCCTCTAACACCCGGTGCTGTGTTTGTGTGAGTGAGGAGGTGATTCTGTACAGGTGTTTCCTTTACATCAACACTCAGAGCAAAACAATACTTGAGTCTGACCATCTGTGTCACATACAGCCAATTACCCTGGCCTGGCCTATACTGAAGAGATGTATCTATTTATACACTGGCCCTGTGGTAGGCAACCCAGCCAGGCCTCAAAGTAAACACCTGACACTAGGTTACATAGCAGATAACTGGTCACACTCGCTCTCTATGACCACAAACACAAAAACACACACACGCGCACACACACACACACACACACACACACACACACACACACACACACACACACACACACACACACACACACACACACACACACACACACACACACAGATCAATTCCACCTTTAACTTCCTCCTCATGCTCCGGGTAGCTCTATTTCAGAGGTCTTATGTGATCCAGATGAGGTGAATGAGCATGCCAGACTGTTTGGACAGACAATGGCAAGGTGCTGCTGGCTGTCATGTTTGTTGTAGTTGTTATGTTGTTATACTGACAAAGGTCTTTAGGTCGTTACTCCTCTTTAGTTGTATTCCCTGGCCCAGGGGAGATGTACAATCACAATCAGGAAATATGGATTTCTCCTTCCTCCTACGGGGGTGGGGACTGGGGAGCGGTGGCGCTCGGGGCAACAGTCCACTCACCAGGCTTTAATCTCCCATCTGGCTGTAATTTACTGTAGTTTACACAGGGTGTACAGCATTTACTGTAGCAGGGACCACAATTACCACCGATCACCCTTATTCTTTAGATTGTGTGTGTGTGTGTGTGTGTGTGTGTGTGTGTGTGTGTGTGTCCTTTGTTACTGCAGTATATGTCGTTTTAGTCAGAAGCTAGCATCAGCAGCCATTAGTGTAATCCAGGGCCCGATTAGTGTGTGTGTGCTCGCAAATACATATGGGGAAATGAGCTCTATCTAAAACAGCATTTAACAAATTTAAATAGGCCCTTACCTACATAGCTAGTTTGCATGCAGGTAGCCTAGTGGTTAGAGCATTGGACTAGCAACCGAAAGGTTGCAAGATTGAATCCCCGTTCTGCCCCTGAACAAGGCAGTGTTGTCACGCCCTGACCTTAGAGAGCCTTTTTATGTCTCTATTTGGTTTGGTCAAGGTGTGATTTGGGGTGGGCATTCTATGTTTTGTTTTCTACAATTTTGTGTTTCTATGTTTTGGCCGGGTATGGTTCAGCTGTCTATCGTTGTCTCTGATTGTGTCTGGAACCATACTTAGGTAGCCCTTTTCCCCTCCTTTCGGTGTGGGTAGTTATCTTTGTTAGTGGCACTTTGCCCTTAAGCGTCACGGTTGTTTTTATATGTTTTTTGTTGGCATCATCCATAATAAAAAGGAATATGTACGCTCACTACGCTGCACCTTGGTCTTCTTCTTTAAGAAGACAATGCAAGTTGCACCCAGTGAAGTACTGTGCTACCTGTAGACTTCCTTTGACAGGTTTTGGTTTTCAGGACTGTGTTCTTCCAGACAGTAATCCCACCCTTCATCAAATGAATACATCACAAGCTATCAGCAGAGCCTACTGTGGTGTTTTCTGTTTCTCCCCAAATGGATGTCTATGTTCCTGAAACACGCAGTAACACAGCTACTATACTACCATTAATTCACTTGTACTCTTCCATTAACCCAAGCCCAATAAGTACTGCTCTTTTAGGAGTATATTTTTGGCTTATATCCAGTTTTTAAATGATCCTACAATGTTTATATTTCACCTGTATACTAAAATGTATCTTAAATATGCTGTGTGTATACTGATGAGACGTGTGTTCAGTGGGCGTTGGATTGGTGGTATTTGGGGAATGCTCTCTGATCATGGAGCTATGACCACCCTGGAGCTCCAGATGGACATTGTCAGACCCACAGGGGGGCTGCTGTCATTAGGGCTATGTTCACCTAATATATACAAAACAGCAGTGCTCTCCCTTTCAGACAGTGGTGATCGATACAGCGTTACACCAGCTCATTGAAAACCTTGTTATTCATGTTATGGTGGATTTGTGGAGCTGGAATCCATGACCATTAAATGTCAATTATTTGATTGATTGTCAGTTTGTTGTGTGTCTTTGCTAGTGACTGACCACTGACCTGTGTGGTCTCAAGTTTAGAGTCAGACTCACCATTCAGCAGGAGACCTACAACTTGACACATTTCCAGTGGACCCTGTGTTTTGGACCAGGGCACCCCAGAAGGGGAGCTGCTGTGCTCCACTGGATTGAATCCTGAGGTGGGGGTGGGATGGTGGCTGTTTTTCCCTTAGCTCTCCTAACACATACACTCACTGACCTGCAACTCATCCAGGGCCTGCCAACCCACAATGGTATTGCCGCAGATTCAGGCCACCTTAATTTGTGTCTGAGTTTTCCCCGTTCCCGGTCCCTTTCCCTGAAAAAGCTTACGTGAAAGACAAAGAACATTATGCTTTCTGTCCTGTGTATTTTCTACACTGTAATGAGACACACTATCACAGTGATGTTTTGGGGCTGGTGTGTGTCTGTTGGATATCAACTGGCTTTTTGTTTTACTCCACTATCAACTAGTGATTGAAGATGTCCTTATTGCCCAAAATGGGCCTATTACCATACGATCTCTTTCTAGTTTCTAAAACCTTTCTCCTCTGTCCGGTAATAACTGGTCATCTCACGCTGTACTGTAGCAGGTTGACAGTCCAACAGGAGAGGAGACAGACAGATGATGTAATCAAGTGCAGTGTAACTTCCACCAATACAACCACTCAGGAGAAGAAAAGGCCCTGTCTGTTTGGACCATGAAGCTATGGTTTTAAAGGGATACTTCAGGATTTTGGCAATGAGGCCCTTTATCTACTTCCCCAAAGTCAGATGAACTCGTGGATACCACATTTATGTCTCTGTGTGAAGTATGAAGGAAGTTAGAGGTAATTTCGTGAGCTAATGCTAACAAGCGTTATGGCAATGACTGAAAGTCTATGGGTATCTACTAGTATGCTAGCAGATACCCATAGACTTCCAGTCATTGCACTAATGCTAGTTAGCAATTGCTCCAGCGCTAGTTAGAAACTTCCTTTAAACTGCATGCAGAGACATAAAAATGGTATCCACCAGTTCATCTGACTGGGGAAGTAGATAAAGGGCCTCATTGCCAAAATCCCAAAGCATCCCTTTAAGACTTTGATGTGTGTTATGAACAGGAATGTTTGATTTGGCAAAACCTCTTGCAGGACTCATAAGAGGTTATACACATGGCTGTTCCTGAACAATATTATCCTAATTTTATGGGACTTTTCATCTTTCAATGTCATAGTTATTGTAACAGTCTCCCATCATCTCTTCGACCTCTCAGGGTAAGAAGGCAAATAAGTAGTAGTGTTTGTCTGTAGTCCTCTATTATGTCCTGGGGTGTTGTGATTGGTGTGGTGGTAATTAGCAGTACAGCAATTGCAATAAACGAACAGGTCGTCTCAGCCTCTCAGCTGACATTTGAGACTCACATCCAAGAAGTCCTGAAGGACAATTATTGTTTGGTCTCCATTTTGTTTTATTTTTGCTCCTTAAACTTCCTGCCCTGCCTCCCACAGACGGCATCAAGAGCGAGAAGGTTAACAATGACACAGCTCAGCTGTGTGGGAGTCAGGAGAGAGGAGTACTGTAGTAGAATGAAGCACAAGCACAGGGCCTCGGAGCATGAAGCCCAGCTAGGGCCTCCCATCTGACCCAGGGAGGGAGCACACTCTCATCCAGCAGTTAAAGTTGTTTCATAATGCAGGAGAGAGGGTGAATCAGATACAGGAGAGAGGGACAATCAGATACAGGAGAGAGGGACAATCAGATACAGGAGAGAGGGACAATCAGATACAGGAGAGAGGGACAATCAGATACAGGAGAGAGGGACAATCAGATACAGGAGAGAGGGACAATCGGATACAGGAGAGAGGGACAATCAGTGTACAGGAGAGAGGGACAATCAGTGTACAGGAGAGAGGGTGAATCGGGTACAGGAGAGAGGGTGAATCAGGTACAGGAGAGAGGGTGAATCAGGTACAGGAGAGAGGGTGAATCAGGTACAGGAGAGAGGGTGAATCAGACAAGGGAGAGGGTGAATCAGACAAGGGAGAGAGGGAATCCGTCACAGGAGAGAGGGTGAATCAGACAGAGGAGAGAGGGAATCAGACACAGGATAGAGGGAATCAGACACAGGATAGAGGGAATCAGACACAAGAGAGAGGGAATCAGACACAAGAGAGAGGGAATCAGATACAGGAGAGAGGGAATCAGATACAGGAGAGAGGGAATCAGATACAGGAGAGAGAGGGAATCAGATACAGGAGAGAGAGGGAATCAGACACAGGAGATTTGTTTGGGTAAGATTTTCTGATCAAATCTTTTTTAATACAAAATATACACGTACAAAACGAGAACACAAACATCCGCAACATCACCCATGTCCAGACCCACCTGCTCACACCCCCATCTCTAGAGCCTGTATCACACTCCCCACCGCATGGCCTCAAACGGCATCATTCTGTTTCTCTCCTTTGCTCACCCACTTTCAACATTTAGATAATAAAGCATTTGACCTTTCCATTGTGTTAACGATTGAGAACTGGTTGACTTCCAGTTTTTAAAATATACCTTTTTTCAAGATGATTGACGAGAACAGTATCATCCAACCCATCGGTTGTCTCAATGCACCCTCATATGCCATGTCTTGACATATGCAGACAGACAGATTAAAAGTACATTTACATTGTAGTACATTGTAATACTTCTGACATTCCCAGAATGCATGGATTATTGAGTAATAGTTAGTGTTACACTTAAAACATGACTCTACTGTTGGGCTGTGGAATTTGTGAATTTTGTCTCATGTAATACATTCTATACATAAGCAAAAATAATATAAGCAACATTTTCAGTTTCGTTAGTTATGTTCTAACATTCCCTCCATCTTGTGCCAATGTCAATTATTTTTAAGTCTTGGTTCCAGAAGTTTATATATTTTTTCCCTAAGAGATTGTGAGTCATTTAAAAGTATTTGCATGTACTATAAAGTTGCATACGAGCCTGTTCTTTAATGGGTGACAATATCTGAGTGAAACCTGAGTTCAGACAAAGGAAATTAGCAGATGTAATGTGTGAAGTGCATTAGTGCCCTGTCTTAGGGAGCAGTTTTGTATTGAGTACAGTAACACAGTGGCCTTGAGGAATGGATGTGAAGAGATTACCATGAAAACCTCTCCAATGAATACAGGGAAAGGCATGGAGGAGCTTGAACCCTGCTTCTCCTCCAGACAGTGAGAATTGCCTCTCTCTGGGAGCCCTCTGGCAAAACACCAGCCTATTGACCGGCATACAGACCCGCTCCCTCATACAGCCAATTGACCGACTCCCTTAGTGCTTGTATTAGGCCTACTGCTTCTGAAATCCCCAAGGAATTGATATTGAATTCTCTTCTGATACCCGCATAGGACACAGGTTAGCTGTTCAATACCTATTAATACAGCACATACAAATGTGGGCTATGGTCATATTCTACGCCAGGGGGGTCTGTATACGTGTCTCAGACAAGCTGAAGGAATAAGACGAACTGTGATGAGTCTAGAGTGGGACAAAACTAAGAAGTTTCCCAGTTTATACTGAGTCATTTTGAAATTTTTCCTCAGACCTGAATTATCTCCCAAACCTCGCTCTTTCTCACATACTCACACACCCAAAGAGTAAGGAGCTGCTACGTGAGGATCTTCATGCAGCCTTGCTAATCTGCCAAACCCCGCTCCCCTGCTCATGGCCACAGACGGTGCCAAGAGACTGCCTTGTCGTGTCCAGACGCCAGACTTACGCCAGGCTCGGAAAATCCACACCAAATCCTCCCCGCCCCATCACACACCCAAAGGCATGTCAGACCTTGTCCAAAAAGACCTTGTGATTTGGTGGAGTGGAGATCCTCCCAAACCGCATGAAAAGAAGAGGCCCGAATCATATGCCAATTAACACTGGTAAAGGATTTATGTTTTTACCTCCGCATATGAAAACATTAATCAATGCCCCGCTGAGTGGGAAATTACTTGAACAATAACGCTGGTGAACTCAGCCTTCACCATGCTGTGCATGAAGAGGGATGTTTTATTGGTGGCCACTGTAGTTAACTGATGTTAAATGTATCCCTTCATAGAGGAGAATTGCGTAGCAGTTTCACAGTTAGCACACAACAGCCACGCACAGGCCTACACACAGGCCCACAGGGGGACTACCCACAGGCCTATGATGGGGTAGGTGGAGACCCCAAGGACCAATGACAGCCAGGTTATCCTGGTGCTTGTGTGTAGAATGTCAGGAGATATTGGGAGGACTTGCATGTTTGGTTGTTTCTGCGCTCCCTGCTTATGACTTTGTAACATCTCTTGTATCTCTGTAATGTCTCCTGATGTTGAACAGAGAGATTCTGAACCCTCTTCAGCCAAGGCCTGACTGCCACAGGAAAATGAAAGGCACTTAGGAGGAAGTGTGTGTGTCAGGCGTCTGCTGTCACGATAACAGATGGATCATAGTTATGAAAGCTGGACATTCCTCTTCATTCACATTGTTTGGACAAATTTAGCTGACCGCAGCGAACCACTGACAGCTATCATCCTCCCTATCTGATTTATTCTGGTCCACAACAGGAAGGAAGCCATTTCTGTGATGATCAGTTAGTGGGGAGGTGGGGGACACACGAGGCTACGGATATTAATAATATATACAGTGCCTTCAGAAAGTACTCATAACCCTTCAATTATTCCACGTTGTGTTACAGCCTGAATTCAAAATGGATTCACACCCATCTACACACAAGCGGCAGCATAGCCTAGTGGTTAGAGCATTGGACTAGTAAGTTGCAAGTTCAAACCCCCGGTTGCAAGTTCAAACCCCTGAGCTGACAAGGTACAAATCTGTCATTCTGCCCCTGAACAGGTAGTTAACCCACTGTTCATAGGCTCTCATTGCAAATAAGAATGTGTTTTTAACTGACTTGCCTAGTTAAAAGGTAACAAAATACCCCATAATGATAAAGTCTTTAAAAAATGTTTCCAAATGTATTTAAAATACAGAAATATCTTATCTACATACAGTAGCAGTCAAATGTTTGGACACCTACTCATTCAAGGGTTTCTCTTTATTTGTACTACTTTCTATATTGTAGAACAATAGTGAAACATCAAAACTATGAAACACATATGGAATCATGTAGTAACCAAAAACGTGTTAAACATATTTGAGATTCTTCAAAGTAGCCACCCTTTCCCTTGATGGCAGCTTTGCCCACTGTTACGAATCCCTGGCCCGACAGTCTAGGGGGGGATGGTAATGAGACGCGTAACATAACTCATGCAAATTATAATTGTGACAAAGTAAAAGTGTGAACGAAATAACCAGGACAACTGAAATCTACCGTCAAACTCAAGGTTTATTTATAAACACACGGTAATGGGGGGGGAGCAGGAAAAGGGTCTGAGCTGGACCCAAGGAAAGAAACAATAAGCATTCAAAAACACCCCTAAGCTAGACTAGCCTATTTCAACAACAGCTAACTAACTAACCAAAAATACAGTGGGTGGTCCGCCCAGTTCTAACTAGTGTATTTAACAAAGTCTACCTACGGGTAGTGTATGCCCATGGCCGACTTGTCATGGTTTCCCCCTTTTCCCACCAGCAATCAAACACAAACACCATAACCAAAAACAATACTCACAGGGGATGACAAAGTGCTACGGAGGTGCTCAAACAAAAGAAGACGTTAAGACACAAAGAGAGAGTGAAACACAGAGATCTACATACATGGCATTTACAGAGAGATTGCGCTCTAGAGCAAACAAATGATGGGGTTTTTAAACCATGGGGAAGGAACTGTGATAGGGTAGGAAACAGGAGGTGTGTCTTCTGATTGATGATTGATTGTTGACTGATTGGGGAGTGATGATTTTCACCTGTGAGGGGAGAAGGAGAGAAAAGAAACACACGCACACAGGATACACACACAGGATACTTGTATCCGTAACACCCACTCTTGGAATTCTCTCAACCAGCTTAATGAGGAATGCTTTTATAACTTTCTTGAAGGAGTTCCCACATATGTTGAGCACTTGTTGGCTGCTTTTGCTTCACTCTGCGGTCCAACTCATCCCAAACCATCTCAATTGGGTTGAGGCTGGGTTATTCTGCAGGCCAGGCCATCTGATGCAGCACTCCTTCACTCTGCTTATTGGTCAAATAGCCCTTACACAGCCTGGACATGTGTTTTAGGTCATTGTCCTGTTGAAAAACAAATGATAGTCCCACTATGTGCATGGTTAAGTGTGCCTTGAATTCTAAATAAATCACAGACAGTGTCACCAGCACAGCACCCCCACACCATCACACCTCCTCCTCCATGCTACTACCACGCGTCTCACAGAGACAAATCGATCTCAAAATTGGACTCATCAGACCAAAGGACAGATTTCTACCGGTCTAATGTCCATTGCTCTTGTTCCTTGGCCCAAAGCAAGTCTCTTCTTCTTATTGGTGTCATTTAGTAGTGATTTCTTGCAGCAATTCAACCGTGAAGGTCTGATTTACACAGTCTCCTCTGAACAGTTGATGTTGAGATGTGTCTGTTACTTGAACTCCGTGAAGCATTTATTTTGGCTGCAATTTGAGGCTGGTAAGTCTGATGAATGTATTCTCTGCAGCAGAGGTAACTCTCGGTCTTCCTTTCCTGTGGCGGTCCTCATGAGAGCCAGTTTCATCATAGTGCTCTATGTTTTTTTCGACTGCACTTGAAGAAACGTTGAAATATTTCGCATTGATTGACAATGTAGAAAATAGTAAAAAAATAAAGAAAAACTCTGGAATGAGTAGGTGTTTCCAAACTTTTGAATGGTACTGTGAGTATTCACACTCCTGAGTCAATACATGTTAGAATCACCTTTGTCAGCGATTACAGCTGTGAGTCTTTCTGGGTAAGTCTCTCAAGAGCTTTTCACACCTGGATTGTACAATATTTGCACATTATTCTCTTAATATTCCTATCAAGCTCTGTCAAGTTGGTTGTTGATCATTGCTAGACAGCCATTTAAGTCTTGCCATAGCTTTTCAAGCCGATTTAAGTAAAAACTGGCCACTCAGGAACATTCAATGTTGTCTTGGTATATTTGGCCTTGTGTTTTAAGTTATTGACCTGCTGAAAGGTGAATTTGTCTCCCAGTGTCTGTTGGAAAGCAGACTCAACCAGGTTTTCCTCTAGGACTTTGCCTGTGCTTAGCTCTATTCCTTTTCTTTTTATCCCCCAAAAACTCCCTAGTCTTTGCCGATGACAAACATACCGAGTCAATGTGCGGGGGTACAGGTTAGTCGAGGTAATTGAGGTAATAAGTACATGTACGTACAGTAGGGATAAAGTGACTATGCATAGATAATAAACAGCGAGTAGCAGCAGTGTAAAAAGGGGTGGGCAATGCAAATAGTCCGGGTAGCCATTAGCTGTTCAGCAGTCTTATGTCTTGGGGGTAGAAACGGTTAAGAATCCTTTTGGACCTAGACTTGGCGCTCCGGTAGCACTTGCCCTGCGGTAGAAGAGAGAACACTCTATGACTAGGTTGGCTGGAGTCTTTTGCCATTTTTAGGGCCTTCCTCTGACACCGCCTGTTATAGAGGTCCTGGTTGACAGGAAGTTTAGCCCCAGTGATGTACTGGGGCTAAAGCGCCTTCAGGTCGGAGGCCGAGTAGTTGCCATACCAGGCAGTGATGCAACCAATCAGGATGCTCTCGATGGTGAAGCTGTAGAACTTTTTGAAGATCTGAAGACCCATGCCAAATCTTTTCAGTCTCCTGAGTGGGAATAGGCATTGTCGTGCCCTCTTCACGACTGTCTGGGTGTGTTTGCACCATGATAGTTTGTTGGTGATGTGGACACCAAGAAACCTGAAGCTCTCAACCTGCTCCACTACAGCCCCGTGGATGAGAATGGGGGCGTGCTCGGTGGTGATAATTGCGTTGTTTGCTCTATAACATGTTAGTTAATTTGCCTTGACACCGTGATATATAGGATGAGGCAATAAGAAGACACGGTGGCAGAATAAATTCGTCACAAAACCAGAGAGCAACCTCTGTCCGGTGAATTCCACAAAGCATATTACATGTAACAAACAGTTACAAGACCTAGGCTACAGCATGGTCAAGCAAGTTCATGTTTCCAACATTTTTGGACAACTAAACAACTATTGATTTAGAACCACAGAGTTACCGCAAGTCACAAAGAAAACAGGAGCTGTTTCCACTATTCCAGCACCATTTCAACTTCATCATATCACCTATGTTTAGTCTAATACAGTGACAACTAAAAGATACCAAAGACAATTTAGTCCAATCAACGTAAGCTAAATATGATGTGGCTGTCAATGGTTCTGATTTGTGTTTGTGCGCACGTGCCTGTGTGCGTGCATGCGTGCGTTCATGCAAGTAGAAAAAACATGATGACTCACCTTACTTGCAGAAAAACGCCAATGCCATCTTCCTCTCTTTCTTGTTGATGAAACGGTCTATGACTCATTCATACAGTACACGCTTTTATGTTTTGTTGTCCCAGGCTACCTGGCAAAAATGCTTGCTCGCTACCCTAACTTCCTTTCGTGGGCAACGTTAGCTAGTTGTCATTAGCCTTCTACATCTAGCTACATATTGGACTTCCATCCTCTCAGTCCAGGGTCACAATGTATGAATTTATGGTTGGATTAGAATCGCTGTTATAATCATTGGCCAGTACAGAGAATTAAGTAAAACCACATGTCCAAATACCTATCTCCAACCATGGCTAATTTAGGAAGGGACAATTTTAGCTAGCTAGCTAGTCATCGGAGGACAACAACACCATGACCTATTTCTCTTGATGTGATGTGATTTGGAGTGAAGCCAAATCCAACTGGCTTCGCTTGACACTTTGTTTTGGTGTGCCAGGACCATTCAGAGTTGAACTCACTCAGTTTAGCTTAACGCTGATTGATTATTATTTTATCCCAAAAAAATTATCAAGGGAGGCCAAATGCTCACTGGCTTCCCTTGCATTCAATGTTACAGGCTGCAAAAATGTCATACTCTTTATGACCAGATAGTATCAGAAAGATGGTGCCACGTGTGCTCCCTCTCCGGCCTCTAGGTCACCAGGCTGCTCGTTCTGGTGCACACCTGTCACCATCATTACGCGCAGTTACGCGCAATTTGAGAATTGAAGGAAAAGTATGAAAACACAGAGAGACAAAAGATGAATTATTTTCTATGTTTTTTTATTTTACATTTTTGGGGGAAGCCTGGCTTCCCTTGGCATCCATGAATACACACCACTGCTGGGTGTTTTGATATACCATCCAAAGTGTAATTCATAACTTCACCATGCTCAAAGGAATATTCAATGTCTGCTTTTTTTTTACTCATCTCAGCTAAGCCCTTCTTAGCAAGGCATTGGAAAGCCTCCCTGGTCTTTGTGGTTGAATCTGTGTTTGAAATTTACTGCTCGACTGAGGGACCTTATAGATAATTGTATGTGTGGGGTACAGAGATGAGGTAGTCATTCAAAAATCATGTTAAACACTATTATTGCACACAAAGTGAGTCCGTGCAACTTATTATGTGACTTGTTACTCCTGCACTTATTTAGGCTTGCCGTACCAAAGGGGTTGAATACTTATTGACTCAATATATTTTTTATTAATTTGTAAAAATGTCAAAAACATAATTGCACTTTGACATTATTGTGTGTAGGCCAGCGTCCAAAAAATCTCTATGTAATCTATTTTAAATTCAGGCTGTAACACAAAACAATGTGGAAAAAGTCAAGGGGTGTGAATACTTTCTGAATGCACTTTATGTAAAGACTTAGACAACTTTTTCTCAGAATGTCTTCCCATGAAATCAGAATGAACCAATATAAATACAACAACACAGGGAATGCAATTTGACTTTAATGTATTAGCTATTTAATATAAATGATCAGTCACAATCAATGTTCCCTCTAACTATTTTAGTCACTGAGCAAATTTCAGGTCTGCTGAGCGCAAACTTTATCGTTGTGAAAATTCTGTGTAACTTCCGGCTAGCGTTTACTGTCAACACTGAGGGTACCGACTTTAAGTTAGTTTTAACAGTGGTCAAGTAGGTTACTGTGGCTATTTGATCATAATGTAGGGCTACCATAAAACATTTTTGGTAATTTTTACCCCAATTGGTAGTTACAGTCTAGTCCCATCGCTGCAACTCTCCTACGGACTTGGGAGAGGCAAATGTCGAGAGCCATGCGTCCTCCGAAACACGACGCTGCAAAGCCGCACTGCTTACTTAAGACAAGGAGATGTTGTTGTGTTGTTTGATGCAAGAAACCACTTTACAAAATACAGTATTACAAATAATCAGACAGATTATGCTACCCTCTGCCTATTGGCTACTTAGCTTATTCATGCCTGTCTCAAAATACAATACTGCCTGTTTAAGACAAAAACAACAACAAAAAATTGATAGTGTTAACTAAAGGGGGAAACTTAAGGTGAAAACTCTAGAAAGTTGAGTGAAGTTCAATCTTGTGCTTCTCTGCAAGCTCTGATATTTCTTCTGCAGTGGCAGTCCCAGGGGAACTGTGTGTCCACGCATCACACGCAGCTTAGAGGGGAACATTGGTCACAATATGGAAATAAAAATAGAAACCTCCGGGTGCAGAATGCATTATTAAAACTTAGTCACTGAACCTGTTCGACATAGCAAGCTTGCAAGCTAACGTCGGCACGCGTTTGAGCTCAATGGAGGCACGAGGAATTATTCAGCAAATGAATGGGAAAACCCAATGTTACTCACAGTACCATAGCAAGCTCCCAGATACAATCATTCCAAGACCGATGCCTGTCTTTAGTCCATTGTGGGAAATGCCCTGCATGCCATAGAAAAGATGTCAAAAGCAATCTGAATTTGTTACAGGAAATATTCACGGCCACCTTGTGAGGTTAGCATAGGGCCGAATGTAACAGGTCACGTAATGGGAACAGCAAACATGTAGCCTTTGATCACATGGAACTACATTGACAATTTTAATTGGCTGATCCTCAAACGAATGTTTGCAAGTATGGTCGAGGTGTTTCTAATATATGTTTTCTTTTGTATATATATATATTTTTTTTTTTTCATGATATCTAATTGCGATTTTGTCTCGTCGCTGCAACTTCCCAACAGCCTCGGGAGAGGCAAAGGTTGAGTCATGTGTCCTCTGAAACATGACCTGCCTAACCTTCTTAACACCTTCCCACTTAACCTGGAAGCCAGCCGCACCAATGTGTCAGAGGAAACACCTTTAACCTGATGACTGAAGTCAGCCTGCAGGCCTGCCACAAGGAGTCACTCGACCACAATGAGCCAAGTAAAGCCCCCCTCCCCCCCGGCCAAACCCTCCCCTAACCTGGATGACGCTGGGCCAATTATGTACTGCCCTATGGGACTCCCGGTCACAGCTGGTTGTGACACAGCCTGGGATCGAACCCTGGTCTGTAGTGACACCTCAAGAACCTCAGGAGGCCTCTAATAGATGGTTTTAACAGAGTATTAAACAGACCTCCGATTTACTTCATCTGACTGTCCTTTGTCTCTTTGCTCGTATGCCGTTATTTTCCATTGTAGGCAATGGTAACTGTTGGACCAGCATTGTTACACACACACAGTAGTTGGATGGATATCCAGACAGTGTATCAAAATACTTGTCATCAGGTACTCATCACAGACAATCAGCCTGTGAAACTCAACACTGGTGTCGATGACAGAATGAGGAAGCAGGTTGTTGGTCGCCTGTCTGTCCAATGGTCCTGCTGGAGGATATTTGAACAAATAGAGGTTTCTCTTCCTGAGCTCATGCAATGGAGTCACCCAGAGGTTTTGTGTTATTCCAGCCCAATGAGAAATGCATACTGTTTATCATTGGACGATGGGAAAAATCAAGACAGAGGGGGAAGCCGCCAACGGGAAAATAAATAGAGAGCTGAATCTTACACCACAGGAAACAGGTTTTGAACCTAAACAGTTGGGCACCGAGAGGAATGTGGTATATAAGAGACTCTGGATCTGGTGTTTGTCAAAGAGAGTTTTCCATTGAAAGAATCACACAAAAAACTGCTCCTTCTGCAAGATGTCTCCGTCTCCTTGCAATTCCAACCGTAACCACCAGAGGACATAGCTGTAAAGTCAGGCCAATACATTTGGCGTGTTACTTTATGACACACACTTTTCCAAGAACTATAACTGTCCAAGACACGCATATACTATCTGTAGCTTCTGGCAGCGCAGTAGATCTTCCAAGTCTCTATATACTGTCTGAGATGGCTGGAAAGCATTTTATTTGTCTGAAATAAATGATCCTGTCCAGGTGCTTTTTTTAAACGTTAAGTTCTTGTCTATTTTATTTTGCAGAGCATTCCCTCACCCAGCGCAAACAGCACAACTGGAGGTAAGAATCTTTTCTGCATTTTTACTGCACAAATGAGATAATGTTGATCATATATATTTCAAAGCAACATACATTTCCTGATTTATGTGTGAGGGTTCTGTAGACAAGAGTAGCTAGCCTACAGGTGATGCTGAATATCCATTTCTGTTTCACAGAAATTTTATTTCTGGGATACCAATACCACTGATGTCCTGCTCACTGTTGTACTGTATGGCAAAAGATAGCTTTTTTTTCATGAGCATGGCCTTATTTCTATTACAGCATATTGGATGACTGTCATTCCCATTCCATTCTCCCAGTTTAATGTAACAACAATAGGGTTAAGCTACAACATGATACTCAAATTTTCCCTATACCCATCATGAAGTTTCCACAACCTAGCCTATGAATGAAAGTTTACAATGTAGGTGCACACAGGTCGAGAGAAAATGTTGAGGTGACAGACAGTGACACATGGACAGACAGTGACACATTCAATACTGTCTTGCATCCAGCTGATCTAGGGTGTAATCATTAGTTCAACAGTTGCAAACAAGAGTTTCTATTGGACAAATTCAGGTATGTTTATCCCTGTTTTGTTCCGTTTGCTTCCGTTTAAGATTTTTTTTTTAACAGAATCGGTGGAATGAATACACCCCTGATCACACATAAACACAGTTCACTTTCATAACAACCACGTTTGATTCCTTCTCGCATATATGTGCTCTCCTCCTCTAACCTTTTCCCTTCGCTTATGGACTTCAATGCACAACACATCAGCTGTATGTGACCAGGTGGAAAAAAACTTTCCAAACCATATCATAACCGCTACACACAGCCTACATCGTTGTCACCATATTAGCTAAAGTAACATCATAGTCAGCATAGCTAATAGAACTAATGTGTTAGTAAACCTGCTACAATCGTAACGTTACAGTGTACAGTCAGTAAGCAGTTTTACACAAACACCGGAGGGCCCCGGGGGCAATAAATTAGTAAAACCAAAAGCTTACCTTGACTTGGAAGAGTTCCAGTGATGTGTTGGATAGTCATAGCCAGCTAGCTAACATAGCATCCCTCTGTTTGAGCGGGGTGTTTGAGTAGGCTAAACTAGCTAGCTGCATTTGCTAGCTATGAAAGTGAAAAAAAGGATGAAATCACTCTCTCTCTCTCTCTCTCTGTCTTGCTTCTCCTTAATTTTGGAAGAAATTAATTTGTTCAAAACTGTTCAACTATTGTCTTTCTCTCTCTTTGAGTCAACTTCTCAACACATTTTATGCACTGCAGTGCTAGCTAGCTGTAGCTTAAGCTTTCAGTACCAGATTCATTCTCTGATCCTTTTGATTGGGTGGACAACATGTCAGTTCATGCTGGAAGAGCTATGATAGGTTGGAGGACGTCCTCCGGAAGTTGTCATAATTACTGTTTAAGTCTATGAAAGGGGGTGAGAACCATGAGCCTCCTAGGTTTTGTATTGAAGTCAATGTACCCAGAGGAGGGAACCTAGCTGTCCATCTATGCAGCTTGTCTTGCTGACAGACAGACAGATTGGTGAAAGAGAGGCTGACGCTCACTGTTTTTACAGTCTACATCCTCCTGCCGTAAACCATGGGGTGCTTTCCCTCCTCTTCCTCACATGCTGCATAGCCATTTAGTACAGTGAGATATTTCCATGTTGAAATACACAAAGTACTACAACACTCTCTGTAGCTTGTTTTCTCTGAACACTCGAAATCAGAATTGATTAATCTATTAGCAGCTTAATTATAGATATGGTTGAAAGGCATTAATGAATGGTCCTTGATTGGGGTGGAGGATGTCAGGTTTGTTAGTAAGCTCTGAGGGTTGAGGTTTCAGGGTTGAAGGGGTAAGTGAGGACAAGCAGCTAGGGATTTCAGGGGCTGCTGAAGGAGGTACTGGGGACACCCTTAAACCCATTTGACACACTTCCTCTCACATCCTCTCTCCCCACTATATTGTAAATCACTGCAACAACAGTGAAAAAGAAAAGGAATGTGTGACTTAATGTAATGTGCACCTATAACCTGTTAGGAGGATTGAGACAACATATCCTTCACCCCTCCCTGGTCTGGCCTGGCTCCCCCTGACCTGTCTGCTTTTATAAACAGCTGTTCTGGTGCCGGGCTCCATGCAGTGACCCCAGGGTCAGCCAGATCCCAGAGGTGCCTGGGGGGGCAGCTCAGCTCAGCTCTGCTCCCGGGCAGGTTCTGTTCATGGAAAACAATTTCCAGTGTTTGTTTTCTCTTTCCTCTCTGTTTGTTCGGGCAGAGTTGGTCCTTGTTTTTCTTTACTGACGATGTTATGGGGACACTTTCACACATATGCTCCCACAGGAAAGCTCGTATTACACAACATTTTTTCTTAAAAATGAAAACCAGGATAGACACCAAGCATTTCATAGTGTTTCTTTTTATGTTTCAGCATCTACACTTGATGAGTGTCCTAAATCTTTTTGAAACAATCTGCAGATGGCTCTATTTTTTGCCCTAGTGGTTGTGATAACATAGACAGTGAGTACAGTACATTATGGAGAAAAAAACAGTAAGGCAGACTGGGAAATTTCAAGAAAGGATGTTGTGCCATCTCAGAATTAAGCTGACAGACAACACACACACACACAAACCTCAGCCGGTTGGTGTAAAACTCTGCTCGTTGAATTGCACAGTGTGACAGATGATATGAGACTAGGCTAATGAGGCACACTGTAATTGTGCAAGTGTGCGTCTCTATCGGCTGAAGTGTTGAAACGGGTAATCCCCTCTACGTGCAGGTTCAGCACCAGCCATCACACCAGCCATCTCTCCTCCAGTCCAGATCCATCAGGCTGGGGAGCTGCCAGGAGGCATTGGTGGATGTGATTGGGGCATCCAGGGAACTGTACAATGGCTTTATGATGCTATATGTCCTGTGATGGACAGCTGTCTCACTCCCTGTCCTCTCCTCTCCTCTCCTCTCCTCTCCTCTCCTCTCCTCTCCTCTCCTCTCCTCTCCTCTCCTCTCCTCTCCTCTCCTCTCCTGTCCTGTCCTGTCCTCTCCTCTCCTCTCCTCTCCTCTCCTCTCCTCTCCTCTCCTCTCCTCCAGTACTAATGTTCCAGGATGTGTGGGGCCGTAGTTTCTGCCGGACTATAGAGAAGCTGGTGGAGGTGGTCCAAGAGTACCCTGGGGAGGTGGAGCACATCTACAGCCCCTCCTGTGTGCCCCTGGTGCGCTGCGCTGGTTGCTGTGGCGATGAGAACCTGGAGTGTCATCCTACTCGGACCTCAAATGTCACCATGCAGGTAATAGGACACATCCCTTCTGAGGATGGATGCCATGTTGTGAGGTCGTCAGTGTATTTGATATTTGTATGCCAAGGCAAGGAAAAATGCTTTTTTCTACTTTTTCCCCTGCAACTTGTTCAACGTGTTCATTCTCAGCTGTTGAAAATCAAGCCAGCGGAGCAGGGTCAAGAATACGTTGAGATGACTTTTGTGGAGCACCAGACATGTGAATGTAGGTAAGAGAAAAAAAGACTTCCTGTTTTGGTAGTATGTGTTTGGTCACTGTAAACCAGCTGCATTGTAATATGATATTATGTAAAATGATATGACTGATGTTTATATAATTAATCAGTGGTGTTAATATTTAATTCCTAGAATCAGGAAGGCTGTGGTGAAAAGTGAAAGGTGAGCATGTCAATTGCCATAATGTACATTGTAAAGTTAGAGAGTGGGACAGAAATGTTGCTGTCTCTATAATACTTGATAGTTGAGCTCATATAGCTGATAATTTCTGCAGAAGGAGACAGAGAGGGAGAGGAAAGAAAAGAAAGGAGAGACAGAGAGTGAAAGATTGTGACAGGTGAGTAATGACGTCTGGAAAATTGAGCAAAACATTTGTCCATCATCATACATTACATCTTTCTATGTGAAGTAAAAATGCCCCACATATTAATGTATCATCTATCTCGTTTGTGTCCAAGGTGTCAGCCACCTCGCAGATAACTGCAGTAGCAGCCCTACACCTGTTGCAACCGGCATCTCTATTTATTCCCTGCCCAGCGCTAACAGTATCAAGAGTCTTCAAAACAAACACATCAATACTGTGTGTCTCCATGCACCTAGAGACTTAAGCAGCTGGGTTGTTATGGTGACAGGCCCTCTTGCTGTAGGGGAGTGTTTCCAACTTAGGTTCCACAGGAAGCACATGTTGCTTGGTGAAAAAAATACCTTGGTGACAACTGACCTGAGAGACATTTTTGTGAAGCAGTGCAATTGAAGACCAAACATTTAAAGGTTTTAAAGTTAAAATCATGATGGATGTTTTGCATAATTACATGATTATTATTGTTTAGTGTTGTTTATTTTATTGCTGTGGTTGTTTTAGCTGCTTATCCCATTTAACATGAATAGGCCTATTTATTAATAAATGTTCCATTCATGAACTTTCTATGTTGTTTCATTAAATCTTTAGGACTAACCGACTAACCAAATACTTGGGGTCCTCTCATGGCAAGCAGGTTCATTGGTAGACTAGCAACTCCTTTCCCAAAGGAATAAGTTATATTTAACTTTTTGTGTTGTGATATTAAACATTGTACTGTCATACATGGACTATGGACTAGTACAGTCAGTGAGTTTTCAGCCTTATGTGGAGTCTGGGCGTACTAAGTGCTCAGGAGCCCCTGCAGCAGCAACAGGACTATACTAGTAGAATATCACCCTCCAGTGGTTACAAATGGCATTTTCAGAGTAATTTTTTAAAAAGAGATTTGTTTAGGATGAGGTATAGAATTATATTATTGATATAATAGGTACAGTTATGTCCATCATAATTTTTTCATAGGACAAGGTGTTGGTGTACTTTTATTTAATTAAATATAAATATCATAAAATAACCACAAAATCAATATACATGTAGGCTATGCAATATACTGTAACATACACATTGTATTTTTCATCTTAATGTTTAAAAAAAAATCAGACAACAAGTCACTGCCCATGTAACATAATAGTCAATAACTCCAAAGCAAGTTGACCTACAAGTAGACCTTACAAGTAGACCTACACTGCAAGTAGACCTACACTGCAAGTAGACCTATACCCCAGTATCAATTTAAGGAGCTGCGTTAGAAAGAGCTGAGTTAAACCAACTTAAGCTATGAACAATCATGGAACTTGAACTGACTGGTTGCTGTGAAATGGCTAATTGGACCATATAAACTCTGTTAACATTTTAACTTGGTGATCAAGACCCTCAGACTAGGTGTGTTCCTTGTTTCTCTATTTCATTTATAGGCCTATAACCCTAGCCCTTAATGAATCACTAACCATCTGAATTCTTTAGCAATACAAGACCATCGCTTACTGAGAGGTCGACACGTCTGGTTAGCAGATATCACTGAATTTGTTCAGGAAATGTGTCATTCTACTGCTTATTAGGGCTGCTACTGCTGTCATTTCTGTTTCATGACTTACGGCGTTATTGTGTTTTTTTCCAGACTACGTTGTGTTTCTGATTCTTTCACAGCTGAACCAAATATTAAAATGAGTTGCTGCTCTTAGAGTTTCAATGTTCTCTATTCCCCTCTGTCATACACTCACCTCAAGTCATTTTACAATCTACACACTAATCGAGTACACTATCACATTGCCCTCCACCTGTGGTGGGTCTGTTTTTAACATGACTTTCATATTGGCATTTTTGTGTATTATCTGTTGAATAAAGCAGTGGGTTGATGTACAGAACCATGAATTACATTTCACGCTTAAGAGTAGAGAATTGTTTTATCATTTGTGCTTGTTGTGTATTTATTAGACAGTGTCCTTTAATATGACTAAGAACAAATTTGTTCTGGAGAAGTGTATGCCTATTTTATCTAAAAAATAAAATAGAATCTGTGATGTTGTAATCAAATATGATAAAGGATATGCCCAAATATCTGAGTGAGTATTATATATTGTAAATAGATATAGATATATTATATCTGTGAAGAGTGTGCAACAGTTAATAAAGAAATATATCATTGTCTTATGTGGCTCAAATATACTTTTGTGAGAAACCATTTGTTGAGAGGGTGGTGTGTGTACGTGCGTGTGAGTGAGAAAGATATATGTTGATCACAGTTCAATCTGTTTTGGATTATACCTAACAGTATACAGGATAATAATGGCACAGACAGTTACATATTATATTACACATCGCACATATGATGTTAATGTTGGTTCTGATCAAGCCATATCACGTGGGTCACGTTTGCTAAATACATCGCTCTGGTCGCAATGCCAATGTTGTACACCAATAGGAACGCTTGAAAAAAATAGAGGGAGTGACGTCTCCACAGTTTCCTTAGCAACGCCTGCTGCCCAGTTATACGGCAAAGGCTAGTGTTGAAATCCGTTTTAAATTGAAAAGTTTTGGTCTTTCATCGAAGCGAAAGCAATGCGAACTATTTTAGTTTAATAGTTGTGAATGTGAACACGTCTACGTTGTCGAATTTTCAAGAGGACTCAACACTTAAAGTAGGTACAAAACGATATATTTGATTTTGTGATCTCGTGATTGCATTGTTGGCAGTGCTCCGCCACTTTCAAAGTCCGATGTAGCCTACACAGCACCGTGTTTTGACTGAGCAGAGCCGGACAACAACAATCTCGGTTCAACCAGTCCAGACATGGCGGGCGAAGGGGCGCAGCGTAAACGACAAGCTAGCAAACACAGCTGGCTAATGCAGTTAGCTGTGTAGCTAACTTTAGAGATTGATATCCACCTCATTTTCGAACGCTTTTAAAAAACGGAAGCCAAACGGGGAGACTATGGATACAACTTCCCCCTGCGCTCGCGCTCTTCATGTGCGTGCCACTAGAAATCCCCGAATTAGCTGTGTCTGTTAGCAGAGGGACAAACTATTTTTATAGACGGACAGCTATTCCGAGAGAGCTCTACAACACCATGGCTGTAGTAAATTCTAAAGGGACTTCAGGTTACGAAAAAAAAGTACGGGAACTGTACAAATATCTGAACACTATGAGGTGGATATGAACACATACTACTCAATTACATGCTCGCTTACACATACGGACTTACACATACACTTGATCTCGCTCTCTTCTCTCACTCATGTCTTTCTCACTATTTTTTCTCCCTCTATTGTCGAGAACTGTTCTATAATTCAATATGTTTGTTTGTCTATGTATTTGTCTACATGTTTATATGTTTACAACAAGCAAAGAGAAGATATCAGAATAGGGGCATTGGGGAATAATAACATATTGTACGGGATACATATGTACTAGGGATGCGCGATATATTGGTGAACATATCAGAATCGGCCGATATTAGCTAAAAATGCCAACATGGGTATCAGCCGATTTCTAGTTGTTAAACTAGACCGATGTTAGAAATCAATGTCAAAGCTACTATGTATATCTTATATAAAGTAGGTACATGACATAATAACGCCACATTCCTAACCTAGCCCACACAATGTCTGCTGTGTGGATCGAGCAGTCAACATTTTGAGGAGTCATTTGAAAGAGTAAGAACATTTCAGCGAGACAACTCAAAGGCAAAATCCATTAAAGCCAAGATAATGGAATTCATTGCCCTTGACAATCAACCTTTCTCTGTCGTTGGGGATGTTGGCTTTCGTCACCGGTACACACTACCAAGTGTGCTATTGTTCAGATGTTGCCCTACCAGAGTTGCACAGTAATAGCGTCACTGCTGTTATCTTCACGACATACTATGGAACGCCGTTTGGGTCTTTGCGTGTCAAAAAAAGATAGTGTCACTGTCAAAGCTGTACAAAAAAACAAACACAGACCACGAACAATGTTTTTACAATACTGTGTTCATAATAAAGCATAATTTGTTCAATCGCAACTACTAGGGCAGCTAGTGTTAGCTTGGTACCTAGCTAGCACCAATACAACCAGCCTGAAAATAATAACCAGTAGGAACTGCAGTCATTTTCACTATTCTTAGCAATGATTAGGAATCCTTGTAAGTAAGTATTAACTTGTTGTTCGCCTATTAAAATTGAACTTCAGTTCATGAAAGTAAATAGCTAACCAGCTAATTAACCCTGTTGCCCAAAGATAGCTTCATCTGGCTAGGGAGGCTCAACTGAATGGGGTTATGAAGCTAGCCATAATAAGGATTACGCACAATAGTGGAATTTGCAGTTTGCCTTCAAAATAAAAGTATGCCATTGACAGTGATGCAAATGAATACATAGTAGAATTATGCTGTACTTTTATTTTGAAGGATAACCGCAAAGTCCACTATTGTGGCTTATCCTTATTGTGGCTAGCTTCACATAGATGGGTCCGAGCACCATTAATCAAATAAGAACTCTCTTATAAATTAGGGTTATTTTAGATGACGACACCTTGGCTAGCTAACTATATAGCTCCTGAAACAGATTCTCTTGTGTTATTTGACACCTGAAATAGTGTTATTTGACATGTCAAATGAACAACGAAAAAGCACAGCAGGTAAATGAAAGAAATAGGTTTGATTATGTTTTACTGGTAATGGAGACATATGTAAATGCCAACAAAATAACTTTTTGGTGTGTGTGTGTCCTTTATTTAACTAGGAAGTCAGTTAAGAACAAAGTTTTATTTACAATGATGGCCCGGACGGTGCTGGGCCAATTGTGCGTCGCCCTATGGGACTCCCAATCACGTCCGGATGTGATACAGCCAGGATTCGAACCAGGGACATTAGTGACGCAACTTGTACTGGGATGCAGTGCCTTAGACTGCTGTGTCCTTGAGTGTGTGTGTTAACTATTTAACTGTACTAGAATGCTTAAAAGGCCGCTTGAATTTTAAATATCGGTTATCGGTGTCATGTTTTTTGGTAAGGAAAATATTGGATATCGGTATTGGCCAAAAATGTCATATCGGTTCATCACTAATTTGTACTGTAATGAAGCCGTCTCTATAGTAATGCAAGGTCTCTTTCTCGATCATGTGAAACGTCAATTGCTATGGAAATGCTGGGATGTGTTTTTCAATGATGTTAAAGGTAATTATGATGCAACTATGATGGTGATACGATATGGATTACAATTATCATCCTGAATATTTAGGTTGCACTACATTTTACACACATAGACACTCAACCATGCAAATTGGCAGGGATATTAATTATTTGGACATCACACATTATAGTTTTACTCTTATACAGACATCATACACGCTCTCACTAAATCACGTCCAATATCATACACATCAATCTACTCAGATTTACTACATACATAATATCTTGTCTCAATTTCCTAACATCTGTGGCATTGGCTCACAGGAAAACAGGCAAGGGAATAAAAACAAATATTGCTAGAACCTATTTCTTGAATTCTAAATATCAGACATTTGAAAGCTCTAATTTTGACTGTCATAATACCTCTTATGACAGTAACTTTACAAGCACTAATTATGGTCAAATTAGACTGAGAAAAGTATCTAGTTATGCTAAGGGATGATAAGTATAGCTAGTTATAATTGTAACGGTTTAGCAGATTATAAAAAAAGATGTGTCTTTACGTGGCTAAAAGTTATAGGAAACTCACTCTACAGCCTTAGATGAAGTTGTGTGGAAAAAGGAATAGGGTGGTGAAATAATTTTCTGTCATGGACAAAGGAACTTGAAAGGTGTGATTTGATATTAATTAACAAAAATTTCGATCTGAATGTGCAATTTAGAGGTCGACCAATTATGATTTTTCAACGCCGATACCGATTTTATTGGAGGACCAAAAAAAGCCGACACCGATTAATCAGCCGATTTGTTTTTAATTATATATATGTGTGTAATAATGACAATTACAACAATACTCAATGAACACTTTTATTTTCACTTGACATAATAGATAAATAAAATCTATTTAGTCTCAAATAAATAATGAAACATGTTCAATTTGGTTTAAATAATGCAAAAACAGTGTTGGAGAAGAAAGTAAAAGTGCAGTATGTGCCATGTAAAAAAAGCTAACGTTTAAGTTCCATGCTCAGAACATGAGAGCATATGAAAGCTGGTGGTTCCTTTTAACATGAGTCTTCAATATTCTCAGTTAAGAAGTTTCAGGTTGTAGTTATAGGAATTATGATGCGTTGACTATTTCGCTCTATACCATTTTTATGTATTTCATATACCTTTGACTATTGGATGTTCTTATAGGCACCTTAGTATTGCCAAATTAATCTTGGGAGTTGATAGGCTTGAAGTCATAAACAGTGCTGTGCCTAAAGCATTGCTAAGAGCTGCTGGCAAACGCAGTAAAGTGCTTTTTGAATGAATGCTTACAAGCCTGCTGCTGCCTACCACTGCTCAGTCAGACTGCTCTATCAAATATCAAATCATATACTTAATTATAATATAATAAACACACAGAAATACAAGCCTTTGGTCATTAATATGGTCAAATCCGTAAACTGTCATTTAGAAAAAAAAAAGTTGTACATCTTCACACAGCTTGCAACGAGCCAGGCGGCCCAAACTCCTGCATATACTTTGACTCTGCTTGCACTGGGTGCAAGAGAGGTGACACAATTTCCCGAGTTAATATCGCCTGTTAACATTAATTTATTTGAACTAAATATGCAGGTTTCAAAAAATATACTTCTGTGTATTGATTTCAAGAAAGGCATTGATTTTTATGGTTATGTACATTTGTACAACAATTGTGCTTTTTTTGTGAATGCGCTTTTGTTAAATCATCACCCGTTTGGGGAAGTTGAAGAAGGCGGTTATTCTATGACAAATGAACAGGAAACCCTTTGATTATATGCAATGCAGGACAAGCTAGTTAACCAAGTAATATCATCAACCATGTGTAGTTAACTAGTAATTATGTGAAGATTGATTGTTTTTTATAAGATAAGTTTAATGCTAGCTATCAACTTACCTTGCTAGCTAGCAACTTACCTCCTTGCAGCCACAGGGTCCCTTTGATGCTAAACCGTGTAACAGGTGGTCAGCCTGCCATACAGTCTCCTCGTGGATTGCAATGTTATCGGCCATAATCGGCATCCAAAAAAGCCGATTGTTATGAAAACTTGAAATCGGCCCTAATTAATAGGCCATGCCGATTTAATCGGTCAACCTCTAGTACAAAGAGTCAGGAATGATTTGCATGGTAGGTGGATCTTTTTGAATATGAAAGTGAACGAAAAAGAGATTTGGCTCATTAATCTATACGGTCCAAATCAGGATGATCCATACTTCTTCGAAAATATTTATACCAATTTATTGAACTTACAGGCAACAAATAACAGTCTTGAAGGAGTTACCACAAATTCTGAGCACTTGTTGGCTGTTTTTCCTTCACTCTGCGGTCCAACTCATCCCAAACCATCTCAATTGGGTTGAGGTCGGGTGATTGTGGAGGCCAGGTCATCTGATGCAGCACTCCATCACTCTTACACAGCCTGGAGGTGTGTTTTGGGTCATTGTCCTGTTGAAAAACAAATGATAGTCCCACCAAGCGCAAAGCAGATGGGATGTTGTATCGCTGCAGAATGTTGTGGTAGCCATGCTGGTTAAGTGTGCCTTGATCTCTAAATAAATCACAGACGGCGTCACCAGCCAAGCACTCCCACACCATCACACCTCCTCCATGCTTCAAGGTGGGAACCACACATGCAAAGATCATCCATTCACCTACTCTGCGTCTCAAAGACATGGCGGTTGGAACCAAATATCTAAAATTTGGACTCATCAGATCAAAGAACAGATTTCCACCGGTCTAATGTCCATTGCTCATGTTTCTTGGCCTAAGCAAGTCTCTTCTTCTTATTGATGGCCTTTTAGTAGTGATTTCTTTGCAGCAATTCAACCATGAAGGCCTGATTCACGAAGTCTCCTCTGAACAGTTGATGTTGAGATGTGTCTATTACTTGAACTGTGAACCGTTTATTTTGGCTGCAATCTGAGGCTGGTAATTCTAACTCCTTATGATATAGGGGACGCTTGCGTCCCACTTGGCCAAAAGCCAGGGAAAATGCAGCGCGGCAAATTCAAATAAAATGATATAAAAATCAAACTTTCATTAAATCACACATGTAATATACTAAATTAAAGCTACACTCGTTGTGAATCCAGCCAACATGTCAGATTTTTAAAAGGCTTTTCGGCGAAAGCATAAGAAGCTATTATCTGATGATAGCACAACAGTAAACAAAGAGGGTATATTTCAACCCTGCAGGCGCTACACAAAACGTAGAAATAAAATATAAAACATGCCTTACCTTTGACAAGCTTCTTTTGTTGGCACTCCAATATGTCCCATAAACATCACAATTGGTCCTTTTGTTCGATTAATTCCGTCCATATATATCCAAAATGTCCATTTATTTGGCGCGTTTGATCCAGAAAAAAACAGCTTCCAAACGTCACTACAAAATATCTCAAAAGTTGCCTGTAAACTTTGCCAAAACATTTCAAACCTTTGTAATACAACTTTAGCTATTTTTAAACGTTAATAATCGATCAAATTGAAGATGGGTCTATCTGTTCAATACAGGAAGACAACAAACCAAGCTACTTTTCAAGTCTTACGCAACTCTCAAATAGTGTTACGCAGTTCCTAGATGGCCGTACTTCTTCATTGCACAAAGGAATAACCTCAACCAAATTCCAGACTGGTGGCATCCAGTGAAAGCGGTAGGAACTGAAAACAAGTTCCTAAGAAATATAGTTTCCCAATGAGAACTCATTGAACAGACAAAGACCTCAAAAAACGGTTAGTCCTCAGGGTTTTGCCTGCTACATAAGTTCTGTTATACTCACAGACATGATTCAAACATTTTTAGAAACTTCAGAGTGTTTTCTATCCAAATTTACTACTAATATGCATATCTTATATTCTTGGCATGATTAGCAGGAAGTTGAAATTGGGCATGCTATTTATCCAAAGGTGAAAATGCTGCCCCTTTTACCTTATGAAGCTAACTAACTTATCCTCTGCAGCAGAGGTAACTCTGGGTCTTCCTTTCCTGTGGCGGTCCTCATGAAAGCCAGTTTCATCACAGCGCTTGATGGTTTTTGCGACTGCACTTGAAGAAATTTGCAAAGTTCTTGACATTTTCTGCATGGAGTTACCGTCATGTCTTAAAGTAATGATGGACTGTCATGAAACATTTACGAACATTTGAACATCTTGGCCATGTTCTGTTATAATCTCCACCCAGCACAGCCAGAAGAGGACTGGCCACCCCTCATAGCCTAGTTCCTCTCTAGGTTTCTTCCTAGGTTTTGGCCTTTCTAGGGAGTTTTTCCTATCCACCGTGCTTCTACACCTGCATTGCTTGCTGTTTGGGGTTTTAGGCTGGGTTTCAGAACAGCACTTTGAGATATCAGCTGATGTAAGAAGGGCTATATAAATACATTTGATTTAATTTGATGCTTATTTGATCTGTTCTTGCCATAATATGGACTTGGTCTTTTACCAAATAGTATATTCTGTTTACCATTCCTACCTTGTCACAACACAACTGATTGGCAAACACATTAAGAAGGAAAGAAATTCCACAAATTAACTTTTAACAAAGCACACCTGTTAATCGAAATTCATTCCAGGTGACTATCTCATGAAGCTGGTTGAGAGAATACCGAGAGTGTGCAAAGCTGTCATCAAGGCAAAGGGTGGCTACTTTGAAGAATCTCAAATATATAAAATATATTTTGATTTGATTAACACTTTTTTGGTTACTACATGATTCCATATGTGTTTATTTCATAGTTTAGATGTCTTCACTATTATTTTACAATGTAGAACATTTTAAAAATAAAGATACCCTGGAATGAGTTGGTGTGTGGTACTTGTGGTATATATATATATATATATATATATATATATATATATATATATATATATATACCACATTTATATATCTCTATCCACATTTAATATATATATCTCTATCCACATTTAATATATATATATCTCTATCCACATTTAATATATATATATATATATATATATATATATATATATACTGCTCAAAAAAATAAAGGGAACACTAAAATAACACATCCTAGATCTGAGTGAATGAAATATTCTTATTAAATACTTTTTTCTTTACATAGTTGAATGTGCTGACAACAAAATCACACAAAAACTATCAATGGAAATCAAATGTATCAACCCATGGAGGTCTGGATTTGGAGTCACACTCAAAATTAAAGTGGAAAACCACACTACAGGTTGATCCAACTTTGATGTAATGTCCTTAAAACAAGTCAAAATGAGGCTCAGTAGTGTGTGTGGCCTCCACGTGCCTGTATAACCTCCCTACAACGCCTGGGCATGCTCCTGCTGAGGTGGCGGATGGTCTCCTGAGGGATCTCCACCCAGACCTGGACTAAAGCATCTGCCAACTCCTGGACAGTCTGTGGTGCAACGTGGCATTGGTGGATGGAGCGAGACATGATGTCCCAGATGTGCTAAATTGGATTCAGGTCTGGGGAACGGACGGGCCAGTCCATAGCATCAATGCCTTCCTCTTGCAGGAACTGCTGACACACTCCAGCCACATGAGGTCTAGCATTGTCTTGCATTAGGAGGAACCCAGGACCAACCGCACCAGCATATGGTCTCACAAGGGGTCTGAGGATCTCATCTTGGTACCTAATGGCAGTCAGGCTACCTCTGGCGAGCACATGGAGAAGAAAAGAAAAGAAAAAGAAATGCCACCCCACACTATGACTGACCCACCGCCAAACCGGTCATGCTGGAGGATGTTGCAGGCAGCAGAACGTTCTCCACGGCGTCTCCAGACTCTGTCACGTCTGTCACATGTGCTCAATGTGAACCTGCTTTCATCTGTGAAGAGCACAGGGCGCCAGTGGCGAATTTGCCAATCTTGGTGTTCTCTGGCAAATGCCAAACGTCCTGCACGGTGTTGGGCTGTAAGCACAACCCCCACCTGTGGACGTCGGGCCCTCATACCAACCTCATGGAGTCTGTTTCTGACCGTTTGAGCAGACACATGCACATTTGTGGCCTGCTGGAGGTCATTTTGCAAGGCTCTGGCAGTGCTCCTCCTGCTCCTCCTTGCACAAAGGCGGAGGTAGCGGTTCTGCTGCTGGGTTGTTGGCCTCCTCCACGTCTCCTGATGTACTGGCCTGTCTCCTGGTAGCGCCTCCATGCTCTGGACACTACGCTGACAGACACAGCAAACCTTCTTGCCACAGCTCGCATTGATGTGCCATCCTGGATGAGCTGCACTACCTGAGCTACTTGTGTGGGTTGTAGACTCCGTCTCATGCTACCACTAGAGTGAAAGCACCGCCAGCATTCAAAAGTGACCAAAACATCAGCCAGGAAGCATAGGAACTGAGAAGTGGTTTGTGGTCACCACCTGCAGAACCACTCCTTTATTGGGGGTGTCTTGCTAATTGCCTATAATTTCCACCTGTTGTCTATTCCATTTGCACAACAGCATGTGAAATTTATTGTCAATCAGTGTTGCTTCCTAAGTGGACAGTTTGATTTCACAGAAATAGACTTAGAGTTACATTGTGTTGTTTAAGTGTTCCCTTTTATTTTTTTGAGCAGTGTATATATATATTTATATTGCTAAACAGGTAGGGCTCAAAACAGGTTTGGCTCTGCCGGGTCGACCCTGCTGATGATGTGCCTGGACCTTGTCGGCTAGTTTGCTTAGAAAAAAAACATAACTGCCCCAAATGGTTGCCCAATCAGGCAGGCTTGATGCAGTTCTTTCGAGGTGAATATGCATTCAAAAGGCAGGCTTTTGCGTGGTTATACAAATGACAGGCTATTCACTGCAGTTTACAGCCTAGACTAGAGTTGTGTACTAACTTAGTGAAGTTCTTCATTACTTTGTGTTGTTGTAGCCTAGGTATGATACATGTCTTGTCCCTAGAACAATAGGTTAGCTTTTCTAGCTAGGTGTGCACCAGTGTACTAGGAGGGAGCGCACTCAGCCCAACCTCGGGAGCGCATGTAGTGTAGAGGCAACCTATGATTTCGTTATCTGATTTAACTTTTTTTTATTTCGCTGTGTAAATGGACTGGATATATTCACTGTGATATTAAGCCTAATGTTGAACTATGAATTATGGGCAAATATGCATTCGCATCTTAGGCTATAGCCTACATCTCGAGCCTGTCTGTCATCATTCTTCTGTTGCGCAATTACGCACCTGGCCTCTCCACTGCCATGGCTATTCCTCTTAAATCTTGTGGCTTCTCAGGAAAATACAGTCTACAAAAACTTATTTCGACTGATTTTCTTTAGCCTACTAAGAGCCTATTGGAGGAGAGATGCACGCTTGCTCTTCTTGCTGAATGTAAAATAGGCTACAGCATTAAGAATGCGCGGAGAGTTGGATAAGTCCATATTTTCTTATAGTAGCAGGCCTATCTTCACCAGGCTACATCCTGACAAAATACACTATGAGTAGCCTGCTAATGTACCTTTCTGGACCTTCTAAACTGTTGAGAATAGACCCAAACTGATCCAAATGGTTGCATAACAAAGGCTTAGGCTGTAGGACTATGCAGTTATTTAGGCATTAAATAAAATAGAACGTTTGAACGGTTATTCAAATTTGTCTAAATCGCTGCAGTTTACAGCCTTTTAGACAATAATTTTGTACTCACTTGATAACAATACATTCCTCATTGCATTGTTTTTTTTAGCCCAGGTATAATATTTTTCTTGTCTAAAAATGTAGGCCTATCAATAGTGAAGCTTTGCGTTCACAGGAAAAACATTTTTAAATTCTAGGCCTAATAGCCTATTCAGGGAAAGAAGCAGGCTTGCTCTTGCTAATTGCTCAATGTAAAACAGGCCTACAGCATAGAAAATGCATGTCGGGGTTAAGTTTTAGGAGAGAAAGTGCATTGGTGTGATCATTTTTAGCCTGTTATGATAACATTGTTGTACTGATGCGTTGCAAATAGTTGCACAGGACATACAGAGAGATGAGCTCAGTGAAAAAGAAGACCAAAAGGAATTGACAACCATTAGAAACATGGAAATAGGGCCTCCTGAGTGGCGCAGTGGTCTAAGGCATTGCATCGCCGTGCTAGAGGGTGTCACTACAGATCCATGTTCGATCCCGGGCTGTGTCGCAACCCGCCGCGACTGGGAGACCCATGAGACGGTGCACAATTCGTCCGGGTTAGGGGAGGGTTTGGTTGGCTGGGATGTCCTTGTCCCATCGCGCTCTAGCAACTCCTTGTGGCGGCCGGACGCATGCACGCATGCACGCTGACTTCAGGGCTCCAGCTGTACTGTGTTTCCTCCAACACATTGGTACGGCTGGCTTCCGGGTTAAGCGAGCAGTGTGTCAAGAAGCAGTGCGGCTTGTCGGGTCGTGTTTCGGAGGACGGATGGCTCTCAACCTTTGCCTCTCCCCAGTTCGTACAAAATTGGGGAGAAAAAGGGATAATAAGTACAAAACAAGAATAATGGAAACATTGAAATCACTTACAAACCACTTGAGCAATGAGACAATGACATGTTGTATAAGACGTGCAGGCTAAACTGCATTTGTTGTTGAATTGATCAATTTAAATACGAGTTAGGCCTAATATTATTTTTCATTAGGACTACATGTACATGGAAGTATTACTTGCAGTTGTCACTATGACAATGATCACACCCTGAAAGCACTGAATGGGCTGAACCAGTATATGCGTTAGAGACCTCATGAATGGTCTGTTTTGCCACTTTATTAATAGGCAGCATGCAGTTGCATGCCTTGATCAGTTGATTGACAGGTGTAGGACTGTAAAACAAACATTCCTCTAGTGTGGATGCCCACCTTTGTTTTTATAGTTAATAGCCTATAGTTTATCATTATAGTTGAATTAAATTAATATGAAATTACACTTGTGTACTTTACTTTTATACTCTATAAATGTACTCTTTTAAATCACCGGCGTGCTGCAGTAGAGCGGAAGTCTAAAGCATCACTTCCGTTGTTTGGCTTTGCCCATAGCAACGTTTGAAAATGAGGTGGATCGCTAGTAAGCTGTTATTGGCTTGCTCTCTTGACAGTACGCAAGCGTGATTATTGTGGCTAACTGTTTGTTGTTTGTTACTGTCTGCTAACGTTAGCTAGATTGCTTGCCTAGTGAATTTTACTCCATATGCGGCTAGGTTGAAACTGTTGTTAAATGTTTCATGTGATGTGTAGCCTTACTACACTGTGATTATTGGCTCTAACTATAACTTTTTTTTATTTCTATGATTAGGACGATTCAACCCCATTGTAGATGGTTTGGTTTGAGAGGTCCAAGGAAGAGCAAAGATGAGCAAACCACAGAGCCACAGGAGGCCCTCATCCACTATGATGTACCACCTGAGAGCATCTAAGCCAGAGTCTGAGAGGGACTCCGGTTTCTCAGGTGTTACAAACACACAAATGTACACCCTGCCTCTCTATCAACTCTAATCCAGGAATCTAGGCCATCACCATTTCCTCAGCGAAATTGTTGTTTTGAGCACCAGGAGTGGTGACCTATTTTTTTTTTTTTGTTGCTGTGGGTTCACTCAGCTATGACTAGGTCAGGGCATGATTCCCATGGAATCTTTACTGTGGCTGTGGAGTTATTACCTCAAGCTGTTATCTCTCTGTTACCCTTGCAAATATTTCCAAAATTGCTCTTCAAGATCTTGGCACAAAAAGAAAACAAAGGCGGTGGTGTTTCTATTAATGTTTTGTTTTGTTTTGTTTTTTTCTCCTTTCCAGATGCCAGCTCTGGGTACCAGAATGTGATGGACCAAACTGACTCGGAGGACATGGTGAGGTCCCCAGGTCCCCAGGTGGCTGTAGCCGGAGGATCCTTCCCTGGCCTCTCCCCCATGATCATCATGAACAACATAGTCCTGAATCTGGTACTGTAGACTAAACTGAGCCTTGTTTGTGACCTATGTGCTATTATTCTCTGCTCAGCTTGTAGTTCAGTTGTACTGTGGTTGGGTTTATTAGCTTCAATGTTCCAGGGCTCTACAGTGACCTTTTTTTTTACAAGGAGCACGTGTCCTCCTAAGTGGAAAAAAATGTAGCACAATGAAAAATATTTTAGTTACTAAAGCGGCAATCCGCATTTGAAACAATAACAAACCATTTTCCCCACCAGTGTTTTGGTAAAAGGTTGAGGAACGGGGCTGGAGGAATGTAACCACCCTCAAAATCATAGAAAGAGCTATGGATGCAAGGACTGACCATACATGATATCAACATTATAGTTTTAACCATTTAACCACACAAGATACTTTTACTTTGTTTACAAACATTGGAAAACATGTTTTATATTTTGGCTTCTAATGGGGTAAGACGGTTGAACTTAGCTAATGGGGCATAAATAAGTTATGCTCTTCAAGAATCAATGGGTTTATATCATTAATATATGTCCAAAAATTGATGTAATAAGTGCAGATTGGTGCTTTAATTATAAGACTTGCCAGAAATTACAACATAGTGTTAGGAGCACCAGAAAATGTGATTTTTTTTAAGATTGAGATAATATCCTACATTTGGCCTATATCTCCTGAAGAAGCTCTCCCATGTCTTTTCTGTCTGTGCCACGACATGTTTGCATACTACTGAGGCTGAGGGACAGCGAAGAAATCATTACAACAATTATTACCTTGGTGATTCTTTTTTTATCTAGGGGCACTGGTGCTCCCAGATAAAAAAATTCCAGCACAGCAAAATATTTAGGAGCAAATGCCCTTAAATGGTATCACTGTAGAGCCCTACATTGCTTTAACACAGGTAACAATTACAGTACTGTATTCTTCTTTGTCAATTACCATCTTTTTGTATGATCTAATGAGTGAGATGGTATTATGATGCCCCCAGCCAAGCCCAATGTCTCCAGTAGTAAAGCCCTGGGGCTTCCCTTCCTCCCTGGAGATTCTCCCCCAGTCCCAGGTGATCCTCCTCCATCCCATGGTCCCCAACGGCAGCAACAACATCAGTAACAACATCTCTCCAAAGCGTTCCTCAGACAAGCACCGGGACTCAAAGAATAACTACCTGCCCATACTGAAATCTTATCCCAAAATCGCCCCTCACCCTGGGGAGAGCTCCTCCAGGAGGCAGGGGGCCTCTTCGGCTGAGAGAGGAAGTTCAACGCCTGGGTATCACGGGAGGCGTAACCGGTGGTATCGTCACCATGGTGACAAACTGTACAGCTCCCATAGCCCCCAGCCAAGGCCTCTGACACCCCTCCAAACAGTGGCCACCATAGAGGTTGTGGACAAACAAACACAGCTGGCCAGCTCTCAGAAGCTGCCAATACCTCAGTTCCTAGGCATGCCTCACTCCCTGGGCACTGAGGCCACTGCTGTGGTCTCCAATAAATGTGCACCTGTGTCAGAGGCAAGCAGTTGCCAGGGCGACAACGACCGCTGCCAAGATGGCCTGTCCACAGACAACAACAAAGGTAAACGCTTCAGCAACACCTACAACATCCTCAGCAACTCTGGCCTGCTGGGCATAACGCTACGCATCAAGGAGCTGATCAGGCAGAACCGGCGCACCCAGGGCCATTTGAAGCAGCTGCAGGAGCAGACAGATCTGTTTGTGGAGGCCCTGGGCAGTGGTGACCCCCTGGTCTGGACAAGGCTCCAGCTGACCCTGCAGGTAGACACAGACCCTGCCAGGGCTGAGGAGGGGCAGTGTCAGGCCATGGATCCACAGGTTATCCTGGCATAAGACACTAGCAGAAGGAGGTGCATGGATCATAAGCACACCTGCTGTAAACCAGTACAAATGGAGAAACGTGCTTAACCCTTGAACCCTTGCCTATAATCAGTGTTCGGTTTAAATAGCAAGTACTGCTTGCAATAGGGCTATGGCTTCTAGATTAATACATCTATCAATACATGCAGGGAATAGGTATGGATAAAATAATACAATGAATTAATCCGTACCTGGCCAGAACAGTAACTGCTTTATTATGGGAGAAACATCACTTTATGACAACGATAATCATTTTTGGGACCAAATTGTAAAGAGGATTTAAGTACACCAAACATTAGAGTTTTGTGTACATTTAAAACTTTAACCAATAAGGGGAGATTAGGAACAGCTCTAAGAATATTTCATAGTTGATAGTTGAGAATATTTTAGCTAGCCTAGCAATATGTCCTCTTCAGTATTTGTCAGTACTAGACTAGCACAGCGCTCAACTGTATATTACTGATTGTGATTCTTTAGAGGGCTGTACATAAAGCTTTTGTATTATGATGTCTTTTTTTAGGTATGTACATCTAGTGAAATATGGCCTTGTCCTTGATGTTGCTATTTCTTTTAAACCTGCCTTTGAATTAGGACAACATCAATAACTGAATAGAGTACAGTTAAACACCATAGTTACAATGCATATTTTATTAATTAAAGACCAAAAAATGAATGCCTGTTAAATGCAGAAAATTATAGCTACTGAAGTGACGGCACCCATTCTTATGTATGTTATTGAAATACTGTCTTGCATTATACACTGAACAAAAATATAAACGCAACATGTAAAGTGTTGGTCCCATGTTTCATGAGCTGAAATAAAAGTTCTCAGAAAGGTTCCATACGCAAAAAAGCTTCTTTCTGTCAAAAACAAAGATAACAGCCCTGTTAATGAACATTTCTCCTTTGCCAAGATAATCCATCCACCTGACAGGTGTGGCATATCAAGAATCTGATTAAATAGCATGATCATTACACAGGTGCAACATGTGCTGGGGACAATAAGGCCACTCTAAAATGTGCAGTTGCCACAGATGTCTCAAGTCTTTTGAGGGAGTGTGCAATTGGCATGCAGACTGCAAGAATGTCTACCTGAGCTTTTGCCATAGAATGTAATGTTAATTTCTCTACCATAAGCCACCTCCAACATTGTTTTATAGAATCTGGCAGTACATCAAATCGGCCTCACAATGCAGACGACGTGTATGGTGTTGTGTGGGCAAGCGCTTTGCTGACGTCAACGTTGTGATCAGAGTGCCCCATGGTGGCGGTTGGCTTATGGTATGGGCAGGCATAAGCTGTGGACAACAAACCCAATTGCATTTTATCGAAGGCAATTTGAATGCACAGAGATACGTGACGAGTTCCCGAGGTCCAATGTCGTGCCATTTATCCTCCGCCATCACCTCATGTTTCAGCATGATAATGCACGGCCCCATTTCACAAGCATCTGTCAACAATTCCTGGAAGCTGAAAATGTCCCAGTTCTTCCATGGCCTGCATTCTCACCAGACATGTCACCCATTGAGCATGTTTGGTATGCTCTGGATCAACGTGTTTGACAACGTGTTCCAGTTCCTGCCAATATCCAGCAACTTTGCACAGCCATTGAAGAGGAGTGGGACAACATTCCACAGGCCACAATCAAGAGCCTGATCAACTCTATGCGAAGGTGTGTCGCCATGCATGAGGCAAATGGTGGTCACACCAGATACTGACTGGTTTTCTGATCCACGCCCCTACCATTTTTTTAAAGGTATCTGACCAACAGATGCATATCTGTTTTCCCAGTCATGTGAAATCCATAGATTAGGGCCTAAATAATTAATTTAAATTGACTGATTTCCTTATATGAACTGTAACTATTTACAGTTCATATCATTTACGTTGTTGCGTTATTTTTGTTCAGTATAGGTTGTACTACATATTACATCATAATATTTAATTCAATATTTGAGTTGAGGAAAAACCCCAGTGGTTGCAGGCTAATAAAACATTTCTTAATGATAATGTTTTTTATTCAGATCGGAGGAGTCAGATGGCTGATGAAAAGTAGCATTGTGTTGATTGTTATCTCTCTCTAACACGAACTAGTCCTTCACATGCTGTATTGTACATAACACAGAAAGAACTGTTGAAAATGTTTTATATTTGAAGTTATTACTAGTCAGCTCATTTGTAATTTACTAGAATCCCACTCTTTGTGCTAAAGTGTCTTCAGCTGAAGCAGTTCTTGTTTTAAAGGACTTTACTGGAACGTTCATGTAGGGGGAAGTGGTAAAAATAGCTTGGAAGTGATCATATTTATATATTTAAATGCTATTAGGAATGAATACTTATTCAAAGATTTTGTATTTTAAATGTGTTTCCTAAACGCAAGTTACATCATTTCATTTGAGTTTTTCTTTGTGTTTTGGCCAATTATTTGATTGTGCCTATAAAATGCTCTTTGTTCTTCAACTTTAACAAGAGAAAGTACTGCCAAATGTCAGTCATACATGTGTATGTCCCGGGACTGACAAAATACTGAAATGTAGGCCTAATGATCTTCTGGTTTTGTCCAGTGTGATTAGAATATTAGTTACAGTAGGTGCTCAGTATTTTCTTGACTGTACATCTATTTACTAGAATGTCGCATTTGGTAATAGACTTACAACTGTTGTAGGTACTGATAATTCATTTATAAATGTTACAATGGCTCTCAAAGGTTTAGGTAAGCTAGCCTTCTCAAACTATTGGCTCTCTAGTAATACAGTAACTAGCTTTGTGTTGTGTGTTCTTAGTGATTTGGAGGTATTGATATGTTTTTAAAATTGGTATGGCAAAATACTGCGATCATCAGTACAAAGTAAAGTACAGGAAAATTCTAGCTTTGGAGAATAGCACAAAGACCGTTTTAACCATCATTTACTGAAGTGCACTTTTTTGTACTTTTTTTAAAGAAATATTGTTTGCATTGACATGGTTGCTTAATAAACAGTGGTTTTGAAATGATTTTACACTCTGTTGTTGGTGTTTTTGAGCGCACTCCATCTGAGCCAGAAACCACTGCCATATTGAACTGTTTTATTGGTAATATAACAGGAATAGACTAAATAGTTCTACAAAGCAGTTTGTTTTTCCATAAGATAATTTATTTGCTCCAGATGGAATCTAATACCAGAATAAATACCAAAATATTCATTACAGTTAAAGATGGGCTGTAAAATGTTATACAGAGCCTTCAGAAAGTATTCACACCCCTTGACTTTTTCCATATTTTGTTGTTACATTTGACATTTCTACAATTGAGATTGTTTTGTCACAGGCCTACACACAATACCACATAATGTCAAAGTGGAATTCTAGATTTGAAAATGAAAAGCTGAAATGTCTTGAGTCAAGTATTCAACCCCTTTGTTCTGGCAAGCCTAAATAAGTTCAGAAGTGAACATTTGCTTAAGTCACTATACTGTAAGTTGCATGGAATCACTCTGTGTGCAATAATAGTGTTTAACATACCTCATCTCTGTACTCGTACAATTATTTGTAAAGTCCCTCAGTCGAGCAGTGCATTTTAAACCGATTCAACCAGAAAGACCAGGAAGGTTTTCAAATGCCTCTCAAAGAAGGGCACCTATTGGTAGATGTTTTTTTTTGTTTTTTTAAGCAGACATTGAATATCTCTTTGAGCATAGTGAAGTTATTACACTTTGGATTGTGTATCAATATATCCAGCCATTACAAATATACAATGGCTGTGCGTGTGGAGAAAACAGAGGCTGGATCAACAACATTGTAGTTACTCCACAATACTACACTAAGAGTGAAAAGAACATGCATCGTGTTTACAACAAGGCACTAAAGTAATACTGCAAAAAAGGCTGCAAAAATTATTTTTTTTGTCCTGAATATAAACTTATGTTTGGGGCAAATACAACACATTACTGAGTACCACTGTCCATATCTTCAAGCATAGTGGTGGGTGCATCATGTTATGTGTATGCTTGTAAGGACTGGGGAGTTCTTCAGGATAAAAAAGAAACTGAATGGTGCTAAGCACAGGTAAAATCCTAGAGGGAACCTGGTTTAGTCCGCTTTCCACTAGACACTGGGAGACGAATTCACTTTTCAGCAGGACAATAACCTAAAATCAATAGTTCGTTTTTACTTAAATTGGCTTCAAAAATCTATGGCAAGACTTCAATGATTTTCTAGCAATGATCAACAAACAATTTGACAGAATTTAGAAAATAATAATGGGCAAATATTGTACAATCTAGGTATACAAAGCTCTTAGAGACTTACCCAGAAAGACTTGCAGCTGTAATCGTGGCAAAGGTGATTGATTATAACATGTATTGACTCAGGGGTGTGAATACTTCTGTATTTCATTTTCAATAAATTTGCCAAATTTTCTAAAAACACGTTTTTACTTTGTTATCATGGGGTATGTAGATGGGTGAGAAAACAAATCAATTTAATCCATTTTAAATGCAGGCTGTATGAATACTTTCTGAAGGCACGATCTCTTGCTCAACAAATTTGGAACAAGTGTACAGTCTTATTGTAGGATCCCACCATGAACAAATCCAAACTATGGTTCATCATCTTTGGGGTCATTTGTAGGTACAGGCCATACGACAACAATGGACATAATAGTTTGAACATAAAGATCAGCAACCTCAATTCTTACCCTGTTTTCCTCTGCTGTAGATTTCTGTTTCTCCTTGTAAAGCACTGTCTGAATGTGTATCTACAAACTGCTAGCACATTTCTCCTATTTTCAGAGAAAACTTATCAACAACAAAAAGTATTTAAATTGGTGTTCTAGTTCAAATGTTGTTATGCAATAGAATGTTCCATACTCCTGATACCACTGTAAGCCTGGCAAATTGTGCTATACAGCCATTTTAGTGAGTTTTCCCTCCAGTGGAAGTACATATTGTTAGCGACAGTAGCCCTTGGTGAAAGTTAAAACTGGGAAATCTACAAAAGAAAATCACTTTGTTGATGACAATAACAACATCTTTCCCCCATTATGTGTAGGTCCCAACATCTGGCCCAATACAGTCATTTATGCTACTGTGTTTTTCTGAATGTCTAAATGTTTGGAGTATCATACCTGTGCATACCAGCTAAAGACTCTAAATCCTTATTTTAAATGTTCTATCACAGCATTTTGTGTTAAATGCTATCTAGCAACATATTGCCACAAAATCCGCACAGGAAAGGTAAGCATGCACTTACAGTTATTTAAGTGTAGCCACTACATGAATTATAATTGATATCATGTAGTCCAAAATAACTACACACAGTGCATTCGGAAAGTATTCAGACACCTTCACTTTTTCCACATTTTGTTATGTTACAGCCTTATTCTAAAATGGATTAAAACAATTATTTTCCTCAATCTACAGACAAGATCCCATGATGACAAAGCGAAAACAGGTTATTAGAAAATTTTGCAAACGTACTAAAAATAAAAAACAGATCTTATTTGCATAAGTATTCAGACTCTTTGCTATGAGACTCGAAATTGAGCTCAGGTACATCCTGTTTCCATTGATCATCTTGAGATGTTTCTACAACTTGTTGGAGTCCACCTGTGGTAAATTCAATTGATTGGACATCATTTGGAAAGGCACACA